>NC_057804.1:357077003-357174657 GCF_018294505.1 Triticum aestivum
ATTGGGCGGGGGGCGGCGACTGGGCGGTGGAGAGGAGAGGAGGAGAAAGAGAGAGGGCAACGGCGGGGGCGCGGACCGTTATCTTATTTTGAAGTGTTGTCGTCCGTGTCGCCTTTGCCGTCCGCAAGCTGATGGCAACGGACTCTTTGCCATTTGGTCGCGAACGGCAAAGAGGGGGCCTATTAGGGCTTAATAGCTAGTGGGCCAAGCACCCTCTTTGCCGTCAGATAGCTGATATGAAAGAAGATTTGCCGTCCGCAAGTGGATGTCAAAGCATTACTTTGTCGTCTGCTGCCACTTTGCCGTCTGCTTTCTCGTGACTGATGGCAAATACATTCTTTGCCATCCGCTAGAAGACGTCAAAGAGGTGGCAGACGGTAAATCTTCTGATTCTAGTACTGCCGGTCACTAACCAGTAGTGGAAACTGGATTCCCATATTGGTTCCTACATATTCTACAAAGATCTTTATTGGTCGAACCTTATGACAACATACGTAATTCCCTTTGTCTGTCGGTATGTTACTTGCCCGAGATTCAATAATTGGTATCTTCATACTTAGTTCAATCTCGTTACCGGCAAGTCACTTTATTCGTTTCGTAATACATCATCTTGTAACCAACTCCTTAGTCACTTTGCTTGCAAGGCTTCTTATGATGTGTATTACCGAGAGGGCCCAGAGATACCTCTCCGATGCACTAAGTGACAAATCCTAATCTCGATCTATGCCAGCTCAACAAACACCTTCGGAGATACCTGTAGAGCATCTTTATGATCACTCAGTTACGTTGTGATGTTTGATAGCACACAAGGTATTCCTCCGGTATCCGAGAGTTGCATAATCTCATAGTCGAAGGAATATGTATTTGACATTAAGAAAGAAATAGCAATAAACTGAATGATCATATGCCAAGCCAACGGATGGGTCTTGTCCATCACATCATTCTCCTAATGATGTGATCCCATTATCAAATGACAACTCATGTCTGTAGTTAGGAAACCTCAACCATCTTTTCATCAACAAGCTAGTCTAGTAGAGGCTCACTAGGGACATGGTATTTGTTTATGTATCCACACATGTATTTAAGTTTCCGGTCAATACAATTCTAGCATGAATAATAAACCTTTATCATGATTAAGGAAATATAATAATAACCATTTTATTATTGCCTCTAGGGCATATTTCCATCATTTACGGCATGTTCCTAAAAAAGTGATATGACCTATGTCAACTTATAAATCATGTTTGTCAAATTAAACCTCGAGGTACTTGTTCTCAAATTAACCTTTGGGCCTTGCAGGAGTGCCGCAATGGGTCACCGTCAATTGCAAGATTAGCCACCGAGCTAGCAATGGAGTTGCCAACATGCTAAAAGTGCATGCAACATTGAGTAGAAGGAAGCAAGCCCAGGAAATTAATGTGTGCTTAGGGAGGCCATGTGCTCAAAGAGCAAGTACTCTTTCAGTTATACTATAACTAGAAAGAGGCCCATGCATTGCACGAAACATCAAGATGCATTTATACGAGCTGTTTATCTTGTGGGAGATGAATATGGATGAGGGAAGGCCTTATCTGCAATGGTGGAGAGGGGTGCGGGTATCTTTTTGCAAAATTGCCATACTTTGCTTTCTGTCTATTAGATATAGATCAGACAGTCCATATTGCAGGATGGCAGGCACAATATCGTCACAAACTTGGCTTTTTATAAGAGTAGACACTAGGTATCGCATGGGGTATCAGGACGAGGAGCAAGAAGTGATAGGCTGCTAGATATACTATAACTAGCTGTCGCACGGAGGCCGATGAATATGCTGAATGCGTGAGATGGGTCATGTATGATGTGTTTCGAACTCTTTCAGTTAAATGTGGAGAGATTTGGTTGATTTTATATCACTGAATATATAAAATATTATGAGTGCAGTCACTCTGCAATGAGGTTCCTTGCTCCTTCTCGGTCGTCGGGAATCTATGTTCTTCCACTCTTTTGTTTTAGATGTGAGCTTTGTTAATCCTTTTGCCGACATGCGGGACATCTAGCATCAAGGTGCAGTGCGTAAGTGAGTCGTGCACTTTGATGGCACATACTACACAATATTTTTTTTCTCCTTGATGGCACGGGATGGTTTCCATGGGCATGGTCGGCCCTTGTTGGAGAGAGTACTAAATAACTTTGATGTGTCCCATCAACTCGCAGAATGATGAGAAGTTTTCTTGCTATGCCCTCTCCCTCGCCCACGTGCATGCTGGCTCGCAGCATGAGGAATCCTACAACAGCAAGGACCAGCTTCCCTACCGATAGCTCATCTAATAGAACTCCCAAGTTAACTGTGCTGAGACTGGAGTAGTCATCAGATGGGTGACCGGATGGGAAGTGGCTTCAATGTTAAATTAACTGATTTGATGGGCCACTATAAACATTTAATTGCCTTGAATGTATATAGTGCTCCATCCTATTAGTTGAATTAACCTCGAGGTCCTTGTCTTGTAATTCTTGACATTTTGTTTTTCGAACACATGTTGATTGGCTTCAAGAAGTTCTATCCCTTTATTTTTTGATATTTTTTTTGAACACATCTTGATTGGCTTGAATGAAGGTCTATCCCATTACTTTACGACATGTTTCCAAAACAAGGACCTCGAAGTTAATTCAACTAATAGGACGGGGCACTATATACATTCAAGGCAATTAAATGTTTTCCAAAAAAAGTGATATGATTGATGTCAAACTTATAAGTCATGTATGTCAAATTAACCTTTGTCTACTTGTTCTCAAATTAACCCCTGGGGCTTACAGGAGTGCTGCAATGTGTCAGCGTCAATTGGAAGATGAGCCATTTTTCAACACATGTTAACAGAAGGTCTATCGTGTTACTTTATGACATGTTTCCAAAAAGTGATATGACTTCTATCAACTTATAAGTCATGTATGTCAAATTAACCTCTCTGTACTTGTTCTCAATTTAACCTCTGGGACTTGCAGGAGTGCTACAATGCTTCGGCGTCAATTGCAAGATGAGCCAGCAAGCCAGCAGTGGAGTTGCCAACATGCTCAAACTGCACGCTACATTGAGTAGAAATAAGCATGCCCAGGAAATTAATGCGGGCATAGGAAGGCCCTTTGCTCAAAGGCAATTATAATAAGGTACAGTTAGCTAGCTATAAGGACGAAGAGCTAGAAGCGGTACGGGCTACTGGATATACTATAAATAGGTGTCGCACGGAGGCCGAGGAATATGGTGAATGCGTGAGGTGGGTGATGTATCATGTGTTTTGGTGTTGCACGTCAATTATCATAAAACATATCTCTACTCCTATGAAAAACTGAGTTGGTGATGATGGTGTGCCTGCCATCCTGCAGTATAGACCGTCCGATCTATATTTGATGGATAGAAAGCAAACTATGGCAACTTTGCAAGAAGATACCCGCAACCCTCTCCGCATTTGCAGATAAGGCCTTCCCTCATATAAATGCATCTTGATGTTCCGTGCAACGCATGGGCCTCTTGCTAATACCTAATTAAAATACACATGCCAAACCTATAGATGTTTTTTCCCAATGACATAGAGATGTTGTTACACCTTATTACACATTTTTTATTATGTAATTGCAGGTAACTTTACAACCAACTTATGAAAATAATGGTAAACGGTTTTACGTGTTTGTAATGGTATTATCATTGGACTGCCAAGTAGGATAAATGATGAGGTGGATGAGAGAGACCATAAAAAATGCATATCTTCTCTTGATTAATATATGATCTCTTCCAAACATTATGTCTCACCAGATATTTAGAAATATTGTGTTATTAAAGATAAGACTAAAATAACCCACTACAACATATTTTGATGTCTCCTCTATATTACGTGACAGTCTTAAGATAAAAATGTCTTATCAAGCATTGTGCATGCTCTAAATAGTAATAAATTAACATTTGAGTAGTCGAGAATAACATGTGAGATTATGAATATATCTTTTTGCAAATATATCAGAACACAATGTTCATTTTTTGCCGGTAGAAAAGAATGTTCAATGTGACTGATTACCTCCATGCTGGTTTTGACTACTTTAATTTAAAAATGAACCACATTCTTTCTTTGGTAACACAAAATTAGTAACTAAATGGAGATTGGACACCATGTCCTGCCACATATGAAAGTGCAGCAACCAAGATTTATTCACATACAAGGCAGGCTTGTACTCCCTATAAGAGTGTTTAGATCACTAAAGTAGTGATCTAAACAGTCTTATATTAGTTTATGGAGGGAGTAATTCTTAGAGAAAAGTAAAGAAAAGAAATGGGCAAGCTAACTACAACACCATGTGAAGTTGTGAACCCACATGTTGCATAAGCACATGCCCTGCAAGTCTCTACGACAGCATGTCCGGGATGGTCCACCAAATGGGGCGGTAGTTTCTGCGTTGCAACGGGAAGTGCAAGGTGGCAACATTCTGAGTGCTAAAGAGTTGATCCAATGGCTGGTTTTGTTTGGATTTTCCAACTATGACCATTGGATAGAATCAATCAATGGCTTACATTCAAAGTTATTCTCACATTATAGAATCATATAGGAATGTGAAGAGATTTGGTTGATTTTATATCGCTGAATAATATAAAATATTATGAGTGTAGACGCTCCACTACGAGGTTCCTTGCTCCTTCTCGGCCGTTGGGAATCTTTGTTCTTCCACTCTTTTTTTGACGTGAGCTTTGTTCATCCTTTTGCCAACACGCGGGACATCTAGCATCAAGGTGATGTGCGTAAGTGAGTCATGCACTTTGATAGCACATACTATGCAATGTTTTTTTCTCCTCGATGGCACGTGAATCGTGTATGTAGACGGGGAACGGGATGGTTGCCATGGACATCGTCGGCCCTTTCTGTAGAGAGTACTAAAAAACTTTGATGTGTCTCATCAACTAGCAGAACGATGAGAAGCTTGTTTACTACACCCTCTCCCTCTCCCACACGCGTGCGGTGGCTCACAGCACGAGGAGAAGCTTTTGCTTACAATAATGGTCTTTATACAAGTGGTGGACTTGCAATAGTTCATTCGGTGTCAGACTGCCAGAAGTATATATACTTTAGTACCATCATCATTGTTCGACTTCCGGAAGAGATGAAGAGCCAAGCGCAAGGTCACCTACTAACCTTAAGCTGGGCCACCTTTTTAGACCATGGTTAATTAATATAGGCATCTCTTGCAGCGGCACATCATTTTTTTGACAGGTAACTGTAGGGAAAACCCCCCACATCAATCAAATTTTATTTAGAAAAGCATAGATACAATGTACATGGAATACAAGGACTAATCAAAAAGAACAAAAAAGTAAGCAAGAACTATGGACTGGTGTACAAAACCTCAAGGAGGCAAATATGAAATCCATCTTAACAACTCTTCTTTGAATCTGTGCTTGACTCTGTGTTGCATGAGAGTGATATCATGGATGAAAGCACTTCTCCATTTATTAAAACTCTGCCTTTCATGTCTGAATACCCTTGCATTCCTGTTTATCCAAATGTTCCAGCAAGCAACAAAGACAACCTCAGTAAAGAAAGGTTTTGCAAAATCTTGTCTAGCCTCCATCACGATGGTGGTCATATCATCTCCAGGGGGCAGAAAATTTGGAGGTAATTCCATATTCTTACACTAAAATTCCATTGAAAGAATAAGTGACCCCTGGTCTCACGTGTTAGCAGAGGACAAGGCACACAATTAACTCCATCATCCAGATGTCAATGCCTTCTTTCAACCATATCCTTAGTGTTAAGCCTATCCATAATTAGCATCCAGGCAAACACTTTTATTTTCATAGTGCAAGTTGACTTCTGAAAGTGCTAGTATTCGACTAGAGGGGGGGTGAATAGGCGATTTTTATGGAAGTCTTCAAAACATGGATGTTTCGAAGACAAACAATAGAAATGAACCTATTGATATGCAGCGGAAGGTAGACTACACTAGACAAGCCATAGTCAAGTAAGCAATGAAGTGAAAGCACAAAGACTATAAGCAGCTAGGTAGGTTGGATAAGGATGGAAGATAGTATGAAGCCAAACAAACAACAGTCTTCACTCAGTGAAGTCAAACAGATAAGGCAAGTAGGCAAAGACTTTAGGAAGACAAACTGTAAGTAAAGCAAGAGAGGTAGGATAGAACCAGTTGCTCGGAGAGGACAAGGGATTTGTTCGACCAGTTCCAGTTGCTGTGACAATTGTACGTCTGGTTAGGGAGGCTGAGATTCAACTTAGAAGACCGTGCCTTCACCTTATTCCCCTTGAGCTAAGAACACTTAGTCCTCGCCCAATCACTCTGGTAAGTCTTCAAGGGAGACTTCCAAACCTTCATAGACTTTCTCATCGGCAATCCACAATGACTCTTGGATGCTCAGAATGCGACGCCAAACTGGCTGGAGGTTCACAATCCTCAAGTGTAATAAGTCTTCAGATCACGCGGACAGAAAGACTTTAGTGATGCCTAACACTCTTTGGCTCTGGGTGTTTTGGGCTTTGTCCTCGCAAGGATTCTCTCTCTCAAAGGGTTCGGAGGTGGGTTGCTCTCAAACGACAAAAGCTGTGTACTAACTCTGAGCAGCCACAAATTTATGATGTAGGGGGTGGGTTATTTATAGCCAGGAGGCAACCTGACCTGATTTGTCCAAAATGACCCTGGGTCACTAAGGAACTGACACGTGTCCAATGGTCGGATTTCGAACACACGCAACAGCCTGACTTGGGCTGCAAGTAAAGTTGACTCATCCAGCTCTGGATAAGATTTCTTCTCATTGTCTTCGCTCGAAGACATTGGATTTGGTTGAGCATCACATCAGTCACTCTGACATTATTCACTTGGACCCCACTTAACAGTACGGTGGTCCCTGTGACTCAATAAAGAAGAAAAGGAAACTATGAAACAACTATGTCTTCATACTCCATAATCTTCACTCGATGTCTTCTCATGTCATAGTCTTCAATGTGAATGTCTTCACAGACCACCATTGTCTTCAATGTCTTCACACATTTTTAGGGGTCATCTCTGGTAGGTAAACCGAATCAATATGGGACTACTACATGTGTTATCCTGCAATTCTCACAAACACATTAGTCCCTCAACCAAGTTTGTCGTCAATACGACAAAACCAACTAGAGGTGGCACTAGATGCACTTACAATCTCCCCTTTTTGGTGATTGATGACAAACTGGTTGAAGTTTTCAACGGGGATAAAAGTATGTGAACGTTTAGTGTTATGAGTATTTTCTTCATACATAAGACGAGGCTCCCCTTGAAGATGTGCATATAATTGATTTGCATTTGAATGCAAATGCACATGGCAGGTTTTGCTTTATGGAGGCCATCATCAAAGTGTGAAGACATTGCATTATGCATATAAGAAGTAACGAAGATAATCATATGCATAATGACAAATGGACGTCTGCAGAATGACTTCATGCGGGATTTATCATCGCATCACAGAATAGCAAATAAAGTAGCAGACGACCATCCAGTTTAAGTGTTACAACTCAGAGAACCAAATGTATGAAAACACGAGAGTTGTAAGACTTGGCAAAATAATGCAACAAAATATTGCAACCACCCATAAGAACCCACTTGAAGACTATCAACTCATATGCTTCTCCCCCTTTTGTCAGTAATGACCAAAAAGGTTTGAAGACATAGAGCGTCTACTCGTTCCCAGAAGGAGCAGGGTCGATGGTGGAGTTTGGTGGTGCAGACGGGCCTGGTGCAGTGTCGATACACGCTGAAGTGGTTGTTGGTGATGTAGCATCGTCTTCATCATCGATGACTCTGGCATTTACAGTTGCTGCCAAGGAGGAGTACTCAGAGTCTTCGAGTGAAGGAGTCCGACACAAGACATCATTTCTGGGATGAGTGGAATCAAATTTGAATCGCTCTGTGAAGCCATCTTGCTGAAGATCATCTTCAGAACTGAGGAGTGTCCGACTCTTCCACGAACGCCGACAGGTTTCATGAGTGACAAATGCATTCTTGGTGGTGATATTGCAAATGCGATTAACATCCATCAAGAGACTCTGCATCTGACGCTTCAGCCAGTAATGATGCTTATCGTGTTTCTGATGCAAGGCCACGAGAAGCTCTCGGTCATTGAGCACACGAAATCTCTTCCGAGGCCTTGGAGCAATAGTGCTTTCAGTGGCTTCAGTATGGGCACGACGAGGTGCACAAGTATTTCCAGCCAAAGGATAAACATGAGTGGCAGCATGAACTCCTTCAACATGTTGAAAGAAACTTTGACGATCGACATTGTGAAGATAAATTGCCTCCTTGGCAGGTTCTGGGTATATGGCTTCAACAGACATATCCACCTTTGGCAAGAATATGAGATGGTTGCGCGTAGAGGGTTGATAGTTAACAGCAGAGTGAAGCTTGATCAGACGCATTACCCATGGAGCATAGAATTTCAGACCAAATATATCTGAGCCAGATGCAGCAAGTTGGCGAATGAAGAAATCCTTAGCATTAAAGCTGATGCCATTGAGAATATAGAAGACCAATGTCTCCATTTAGCCTTCAAGCTTTGCTGAAGAAGAATGTCCTTTGATGGGCCATAGAGTCCGCCTGATAATGTGATAGATGGTGCGGGAAGATACTCTAGGTCTTCAACAAAGAATTCCTTAGGATATTCAGCATCTTGCGGCAGAGGCTTCATCATACTCAGCATTTGGCTCATGTTGGGCTCAGGATTCTGGAATATGCTTTCCAACACTTTGTGGTGAAGCTGACAACCAGGTTCATATAGTTCACCTGGAGTGGGCAGGCCAGTAAGCTCAATGAGATTAAGATCTTTGGCTTCATGGTGCACATTGACTGTCATACACTCAAGGACCCAAGTTTTGATGTCCTTGTTGTAGCCGTGGATGTGAAGTGTAGCATAGAATTGTAACATAGGCTCTTCATTCCAATTTTCCTTGTCGGTCACGAACTTTAGAAGGCCAACATCTCTGAAGTAGTCTAGGGCTTCTTCCAAACAGGGCAGTCCAGCAATGGCATCGCAGTCAAGACGCATATGAGTAAAAATGCGCCCTTGATTGTATAAGACATAGGAATAATAATTGCACTGCTGATAGCTCCAGAACTGATCAGATGAAGTTCGGGGCTTTGAATATGGGTTCTTGGCTCTATCAAAGAAAGTGTTGTGTTCAATGAAGCCATTTGCATTGAACGATCCTGGCGTAGATTCAGTACCTGGAAACCTTGGTAGCCTTGGTTTTGGCTTCTGAACCTGAGGCATGTGCTCCACATGATAATCAAATTGAGGTCCGGGAGCAGGCAGAGGAACCAGAATGGGCCATCTAACAGTGACAAGCTCACCTTGATAAAATCCTTGCTCAATGGTGTGTGGCCTCGGAGGCGGTACAGGAGCAGTGGCATTGACAAGGGCTTCAGGCTGCACATTGGTGGCAGGTGCGTCATTGGCTTCAGACACCGTGTTCACTGTAGGCGCCACATTAGCTCCAGCCATGACAACATCATCGGCTTCAATAGTGTTATTGGTGGCCGCCTCAGTATTTTCAACCTCCACTTGAGTAGTTGGAGGGTCGGGCATAGACATGTTCTCCTCGAGAACATTTTCTTGATTGGTGGGGGGTGTGACAACACGCTCTTCTTCATCACGGGGTTCTTGATTTTCATCGGTTGATGCAGCAGGTATGTCTTCAGCAGCTTTGGCTTCAGACTCAGAGGCATTCACAGTAGGAGTGGCTACAGAAACACTTGTCGTGCTACTGAGTTGGGTTGCACTTCTCCTGCTGGATCGCTCGACACAGCAACTTGTGGCCTTGGTCCTTTGTGAAGCCTACAGAATGCATGCATCACTCATGGAGTGGGAGTTGGATGGACCACATAGTCGTCATCATCAAGTACCGGACTGGTGACTTGAGGTGGGGGAGTACTTGGTGAGCTTCGACTTGGAGTTTCTGGCTGGGGGCGATCAGCCCATGATGCATCCTAAGCAATTGGCGTCAAGGGACGACCAATGCTGATGATTTCACTGTTCATGAGAACAGGCGATGATACCATATGGTGCTCGATCTGAGGAAGAACTTCATCATCTACTACATTGTCTTGGGGACCAATGTCTTTAGCTGCGGTGGGGTCAACAGTTGGAACTTCTTCAGCTTCAGGAGCCTCTGTGGAAGCAGGCTCGTGAACAACTAATAGACGCTCTTGGTGGGGGGATGTTGGACGAGCAACTCATAGGGGCTCGACAACAAGGGGCTCTGAAGGAGCAGCCTAATTCTTCTTCGAAGACTTTGTCTTCCGCTTCTTGGTCAGTGGAGCATCATCAGAAGCATTCTTGTTCTTGCATTTTCTGGCTTCGACCTCAGCTACCCTTGTCTTCCTCAGTTCTTAAGCCACTGTGGGGACCTTAGGCTTCGAGCCTGTGATGCTGGCAGGGAAGACAATGCGAGGTGCTTCTTGTCTTGATGCCTCAGCTTGATTCACAGTAGGCTTCTTCCTTTTGGTACACATCATGGGGTTGATGCCTGGACGCCCAAGGGCCTTGTGCTTTTCAGCTTCATTATGAGCCTGAACACATTTTGCGGCGAGATGTTTCATCCGCTCTCTTGAACCTTTTGCCTCTTCACGTTTCTTGTGAAACGCTTCCTTGAGATCATGCAGCAGCTTCTTGAAATTCTGAACATCAGTGACATTGAGCTTGGCCAGGTGCTTCTTGAACTGAGCCTTTTCATAGTCAATCTTGTTCTTGAGCTCGACTATCTTCTGAGCCAGAGCCAGCTCATTTGCAATGGCACTGTGGAAAGCGACACTGATGCCAATTGGAAGTTGAAGATCATCGATGCTGAGATCCGGATTTGAAAACTACTCATCAATGACATTGTTGAGGATGTCCACATCAAAGAGGGGGAAATTGTTGAAAATTTCCGCCTCTTGTTTGCTCTTTATCAGCAGCTCAAGAGCATCTTCACCAAGATCATCGTCACTTGACAGATCAATGGCTTCATTCTCGTTCCTCAGAACGGCAGCCGGGGTCAATGCTTGGCCATAACTCGGAATGGGCTTCTTCTTTTGCATAGACTTCTCGGTCTTCTTGGAGACGCGAGAGAGGTCTTCAGATTGCATACTTGATGCAGGAGGGGCAGTTGCCAATGGCTTCACATGTGAAGCTTTTGGTGCAGCACAGGCTTTTGAAACCTTAGTTTTCTTCTGCTTCTGTGGCTTAGGAGGAGCTGACGCTTCATCAGAATCTATGTCATCAGCTGAGTGATCCACATTAGCACCTTGGACTGCAATATGAGTGATGAGGCCTTCGAGGTTGTAGAAGGGGCCGATTCTGTTTTCATTGGCTTAATGGGTGCCATCATCCCGAGGAGCAGATGGACCGGGGTTGAAGTCAAGTCCAAATGCCTTCTTGTTCTTCACAGCAGAATCTTTAGAAAACTTGAAGTTGTGCTTGAACAGATTGTCTTCTCGACACCATAGTAGAGAAGATGGGTCAGCATTCTCTGGCTGTGGTCCGCGAACCATGCACGGATAGATGCCTTGATCAATAGCTTCAGACAGGGACTGGGGTTGAAGATTTTTGTATAATATATCTCTCCAGGGCTACTTGATGGCAATCTTATCAGCATACTCAGCCGTGACAAATCTGTACTTGTACCACTCTTCAGCCCAATATCTTCGAATCCATTGGATTCGAGTTTTGCGTTCACCATAAGTCTCTTCAGGGTCTGTCTTGTACATTTCATGCAGATCTGGTGGCAAATCTTTGGATGTGTTCCCCCGGTGCTGTCTGTCGCCCTTTCTAGCTGACTTCTCTGTTGCCATGAAGCTTAACCTGAAGGGCTTCAGAACTTGCAAAGGCTTCCGACGATTGTTCAGACAAGAATTGGCTTCAGGAGAATTTATGTGACTCTGTAAGAATTCTGCAAATGAATGCATACTATGAGAACCAAGGGATTCTCCCACGGACATGTACCTGTGACAACATTTGAGGTGCGAGGGAAGGGGAAGAGGTCATATGCATTCTCAGAAGATTTTGAAGATAAATCAGTTTGAAGATATTGACCTCATAACGCGAAGACATTCACTTATTTGTTGTGAGTTGGTTCTAGATTTATACGAATCCAAGAATAGGTACAAGTGAGGAATCTAACTTGTAGTGAAACATAAGTGGATAGACTAGGCAAAATATGAGATGCAGAACAAGGTAGATTCAACTTTGGAAGCATAGAAACCACTTTTAGCAGAGAAGGATGAATCTATCAGATCAAAAATACAGTTAAAAGTAAGTTTTAATTACCACACGAAGAACTGCTAGACAGAACAGAGTTGGAGGCCAAGCAGTTCAATCTCTCATGCCCTAACTTGCTGACGAAAGACACCTACGGCGGCGGCGGAGAAGACGAGGTCCGTGGCCGGCGTGAAGACGGCATCGATGAGGTCACGGCAGCTAAGCGCTTCGTCGCCAGTGTCGTCACGAGCTAGCGGAGGTGCTAGGGTTTTGAGCGAGGTGCGGAGGTGGAAGAAAGATTTTGACTGTGATGTGATCTGTATTTATAAGGAAAGGGACAGCACATCACAATTACTCAGGTGCCCCTGGCAGTTCACATATGATGAACACGTGGCAAACATGCAACGCATTGGAAGTTTTTCCATGTTCCCACGCATGCCTGGATTGTCGGATGGTCATTCCGGCTTCTCCGGTTTTCAGGCAATAAGGATGCAGTATTAAAAACAGATTAAGTGTTTGTCAGATTGACATCAGCTGACAAGGACTCAGTGAAGACAATCGACAAGTTTCAATAGAATGCATATGATTTGGACAGATAGAGTTGAGGTAGAAGCATAGATAGGTTAGGGTCCGATCACATTCACTTAGATCAAAAGATTCAAGAGTGAAGACATAGCTATAAGTGAATGTTGTAGAGGACAGAACACACACACACACACTGTCGGATTTCGGGTTCCGGCAGACCCTTGAGGTTCGAACACTAGGGTGCACACGAAGATCTTTCCCCTACCAGCTCACGCGTCGAAGTCTCGCAAGGATCTAAGCAAGAAAGATGAACACACAAGGGACACGAGATTTATACTGGTTCAGGCCACCATTGTGGTGTAATACCCTACTCCAGTGTGTGGTGTGGTGGATTGCCTCAGGGGCTGATGATGAACAGTACAAAGGGAGAACAGACTCACGAGGGGTTGTTCTCGAGCTGGTGCGATGAACGGCTAGGGTGAGTTCGGTCGCCTCTCTCTCTCTGCTCGATCTGTTCTCTCCATGCCCTACCCGGTGGTGGCTAGTCCTATTTATAGAGGGAGGCCCTGGCCTCTTCCCAAATAATGAGCAGGAAGGGCGCCAACAATTGGCCATTTTGAAGGGGAACATCTGGTACACTTATCCTGACTAAAGTTGTTCTTCGGCTGCCAAAGGCTCTGACGATGACACCGTCCTGGTCTCCACGATGACCCCCATCCTGCCGTTCTGCTGGTCTTCGTCTTGTTGCACCGAAACGGTAACCTTTGCCTGATGCCTTGGCCTGTGCTTGCCACCTTTGCACCAAAGGGGAAACAAGGACACTGCGCAGGCTGGCGCCTGCCTGGCCTCGATCGCCATGGCTTGCGTTACGGGCTCCTCGCGAGGTACCCTGCCTTGATCTCTCCGCCTCCTCGCGAGCCTACCTGAGGAGGCTGCTCTTGAGGAAGCTTCCTGTCGTCCGCCCCGCGAGGCTTGGCCCCTCGCAAGGGTCTTGTGCTTGAGCTGATGAAGCTGGGCTGCATTGGGCCCCCACTTGAGCCACGCCGCAGGCCACAGGCAGGCAAGTCCGGGGACCCCCGATCCCAGAACGCCGACAGTAGCCCTCGGTCCCAAGGCACGCTCGGACTTGGCTTAGCAGAGAAGCAAAGGGGCAAGTGCGAAGCGCCGCGGGCCCCAATAGCCTGCAGCCTTGGGCGCCGCATGGCGGTTGATTGGACGTGGGCGCCTCCGCTTCCCCACGATGCCTCATATCACGCCCGGCTAAGCGGACCCGTGGTTGTACACAGCCATTCCCCTTTCATCGCCCGCGTGTTTCCTGCCCTTCCTTCTTCCTCAGACTCCAACCTCCGCCTCCAATCCAACTCGAACTCTCCTCCCTTTCCCATTGCCATGGCACCGATGAAGAAGGAAAAGGGGAAGAATCACGCATCGTCATCCCGCTTGCCTCCAGCGGTGGCCCCCGCCGTTGACCGGTCAATCATACTCAATCCCGAAGCCTTGAAAAAGGTCCGCTCCACTCTTGCCACCATCTTCAATGAGTGCGGCAAGACCACGGTCTAGCCTGCGTCCCATGCTTCTTTTGATAGGGTCATCACGGAGGTCCAGTTCTTTGCCGATGCCCTGGGGGCGGGTCTGGTTCCCCCCCTTTTCTGCTTTCTTCAATGCAGTGCTCTCCCATTATCAGATCCACATGATGCACCTCGGGCCTGAGTCCATTACTCTTTTGTCTGTCTTCGCTTTCGTTTGTGAGGCAATGGTGGGCATTCCCCCTTTCGTTGCCCTGCTGCGCCACTTCTTCTCCTTGCGACTGAGCGACCCCACTCAATGCTCATGGTGTGTGAGCTTCCTCTCCGTGCCAGAGACGGCTGCTCCAGGGATCGATTTCAGCCTTCCTCCCTCCAAGGCTAGGTTCAGAGAGCGGGGGTTGTACGTGGATGTCGGGGTGCACAGCCCCTTGCTCTCGCACCCAACCTTGCCTGCTATTCCCAACTTAGGCTGGGGTCATGAGACGCTCCCGAGGCCCCGGCTTGCCTTCGTCTGGCGCCGCTTCGAGAGCTTGAGGGTGCTCGACGTGACGGCGCCCAAGGTGGTGAAGGAGTTCTTCCAGTGTCACATTGCTCCCCTCCAGCGCCACTCTCGCCGGATGTGGGATTTTTGTCACATCCCTAGTTCTGGCCTGACCTATGCTTGCTTCCACCTGTGCATCATGTTTAAATTTTTGAAACTTGAACTGAGGGAAATTGGAAGCCTCAAAACCCTAAATAAAAGAAGGGCAAAAACCCTAAAAATCTCATTCATTGTTCCAAAATGCTCTTCTTAAATGTTTGATAATTTTTGGCAAGGGTTCTGGTCCCAACCAAAATATTGAACATTTTTAAGGATTTATTTTGGGACTTTGAATTTAAATCATTAGCTATTTGAATTTGAATTATATTCATATAATTAGAATATATTTTCAAATACCCCTGAAATATTTTATGAGCTTTTGGAAAAAAGTCCATCTAGCAAAATAAAAATATTCAGAGGAGTTTTTGGCATTGTTTGAATTATTTTAAATTCAAAACAGTGGCAAAATGAAATTAAATAAAACAAATAGAAGAAAAATTAAAAAAGAGCAGAAAACCTACCTGTTGCTCACCTGGCAGCCCAGCCGGCCCAGCTCCTCCAGCGGCCCAGCCCACCTCCTCCTCTCTGTCGTCTTCCTCCCCTCGCCCCAAAGCTGCTGCTGTCGCCGTGCGAAGGCGCCGCACACGCAAGCTCCACCTCCTGCTTCCCCTGGCCACCTCCTGCTTCCTCCCCGAGCCCTCTAGCAACGCCACGGAGTCGTCCTCGACCGCTATCCTTCCTCCCTGCTCGCTCTAGCTCTCTCCCTCCCTCGATTTGGAGCACCACCGAGAGCCACCGGAGGGCGCCGCCGTCGCATCCATAGCCACCGGCCACCCCTCGCCCCTCCGCTGAGCTCAGGAGCTCCGCCTCGACCCCCTCTTCCTCCCCACCAAGCCAAGCCCCTCGGGAAGCTCTGCATCGCCTCCACGCCATCGTCTTCGTCCTCGACCGCCGCCGATGGTCGCCGTCGATTCGCCGTCGTTCGTGCTTCCCCGAGCTCGCTGACCCTCCCTGCATGATCCCCGTGAGCCCCTGCTTCGTTTCCCCCTAACCCCATGTCCGATTTCGAGCTCTAGCCACCCCTCTACCGAAGCCGAGACGCTCCGCCGCACAGGCTCGTCGCCGGCGAAGCCCCGGTGACCATTTGGTCACGGGCGTGCACCCGTTGTGCTTGCCGCGAACCGTAGAGCCCCTCCAGCGCCTCAGCTCCCTCGCTTGCGAGCAGCAGCGCCGAACCCGACCGCACCCGAACTCCGGCCGCCGCTCACGAGCTCGCCGTCATCGGTACCAGCCACCACAGGCACGGCCACCACCACCGTTCGACGCGCGGGAGCAAGGGCACTCCAACGAGCCCAAGCACGGCCTCGCCCGTGCCCTGTAGCGCGTTTCCGGATCGCGCCGCCGTCTCGGGCCTCGCCGGTGTCATGTCGCCGGTGGGTTTGACCCACTTTGACCACGGCGGGACCCCCCCTGTGTCCATGACAGGTGGGCCCAGCCCTGTTAGCTAATCAGGATTAGCACTAATCGAATTAGTTAAACTAAGTACCCCCTGCTGACACTGACATGTGGGCCCTAGTGCCCTAATCTTTAATTAAACTAAACTAAACCCCCCTGTTTAACCCGTGTCACTGACGTGTGGACCCCACACGTCAGGTTTGACCTAGACCCGCCCTGTTGACCTGATGACGTCAGGGTGAGGTCATGCTGACGCAATATTCCTTTTCTGGAATTTAGTTTATTTTATAATAATCAGGAAATTCCAGAAATAGCTAAAACTTCAATAAATCATAGAAAATTAACCGTAACTCCAAATTAAATGTTTTATATATGAAAAATTATCAGAAAAATTCAAGGAATCCATCTGTACCATTTTCATGCATGTTAGAACAATTTATAGCTGCTGTTTAGCACAAATCAATTAAATGGCATTTGAATAATCACATATGGAGTTTGAATTTGAATCTTGTATTCAAACCAACTTCATTTAATCTGTTGCTAGTTGCATTAGCTCAAAACACCAGCATATTGCCATGTCATAGCATGCATCATATTGTCCATTGCATTGATCGTGTTTCTTCTGTGTTTGCCGGTGTTGTTCCCCCTCGGTAGACGTTGTACCGACGATGTGATCGTTGACACTGATGAAGACTCAATGTTATCTTCAGAAGTGCCAGGCAAGCAAAACCCCCTTGTTCATTCCGATACAACCCCACTCTCTCGCTCCTGCTCTCTTTTACAGCATTAGGACAATAGCGATTCAACTGTTATTTGCTGCGGTAGCTGAACCCCTTTATCCTTTGCATGACCTGTCATTCCGCAGTAAATAGATGAAACCCACTAGCATGAGTAGGAGTTGTTTGAGCCCTGTTGTGCCTACTCATTCATGCTTGTTTGTCATGCCTGCTACTGCTTAGAGTTGAGTCAGGTCTGATTCATCGGGGATGAATCAGAGGCGTGTGAACATGTCCTACTGTGTGTGAGCTAAGTGTGTGAACACGATTTGGTAAAGGTAGCGGTGAGAGGCCATGTAGGAGTACATGGTGGGTTGTCTCATTGCAGCCGTCCTTAGGAACTGAGTTCTGTGTTTGTGATCCATGACCAGTTACTACCACACATTGGGTTCCGGTAACTCGACCCCTCTCGACTTATTAATCAACATGATCTCTGTCCAGGAGTTGCAACTAGTTTCTGGTGTTTGTAGGTAGTGTTAGTAGTCTACCAAGTGGCACCCGGTACAGGTGGGCTTGGGACAGACTAGGCATAGTGGCCCGGTGTACCAAGTGGCACCCGGTTGGTGGGCTTGGGAACCCTGCACACATCGTTTGGGGCCGTAAGCGACACCCCGGCCGGATCTCCTTGCGGATGGAACCCGAATAGGCGATAAACCTGGACTAGAGACTTGTTCGGTTAGTCAGGTCGTGGCCGACTCCCTCGCCCGGCTTCCGCTTGAAGGTTGCCGAGGTACATGACGTGTACAGGGCGGTAAGTGGCGAGAGCGTGTGTGAAGAAGTACACCCCTGCAGGGTTATCATTATCTATTCGAATAGCCGGATTCCTCGGATATGGAAACTTGGACCCCTTGCATAGTTCATAGACAAGTGAAAGTGGACACTCTAAAATACGCAAGATAAGCGTGAGTGCTATGGATGGCGTTCTCGTAGGGAGACGGGAGCGGATCCATAGTGGTGTATTGATATGGTGAATATGTGGACTCGTGTGCGCCACCTCAAAAGAGTTACTTGCAGTCGCAGTTCAGGTTAGCCACCGAGTCAAAGCTGGCTTGCTGCAGTTAAACCCCACCACCCCCTTTGTTGATAATGATGCATATGTAGATAGATCTGATGTAAGTCTTGCTGGGTACATTTGTACTCACGTTGCTTAATTTATGTTTTTGCAGAGAGACTTCAGTCTCACTAGTAGTTCCACGTGGACTTCGACGTTTAGCTTGTTACCTCAGCTACGATCTTGTGCCCTCGGCAGGATCTGGTAGATAGTCAGGCTTCTCAGCCTTTTTCATTTATAGTTGTCTGTACTCAGACATCATAGCTTACGCATGTACTTTGCCATGTATGCTCTGAATGTCGGGTCATGAGACCCATGTTTGTAATATCTCGCTCCTTGGAGCCTATTGAATAACTACTTGAGTCGTAGAGTCATTTTGTGATGCCATGTTGTATTGCACATATCGAGCATATTGTGTGTATGTTATTGAAATGCTCGGTATGTGTGGGATCTGACTATCTAGTTGTTTATCTTTAGTAGCCTCTCTTACCGGGAAATGTCTCCTAGTGTTTCCACCGAGCCATGGTAGCTTGCTACTGCTCCGGAACACTTAGGCTGGCCGGCATGTGTCCTTCTTCATTCATGTGTCTGTCCCTTCGGGGAAATGTCACGCGATGAATACCAGAGTCCTGTTAGCCCGCTACAGCCTGGTTCACCGGAGTCCTGCTAGCCCAGTGCTACAGCCTGGATTCACTCGCTGATGACCGACACGTTCGATGTTGGGTCATGGATGCCTGTCCCTGTAAGTTTGTGCCACTTTGGGTTTATGACTAGCCATGTCAGCCCGGGCTCCTTATCATATGGATGCTAGCGACACTATCATATACGTGTGCCAAAAGACGCAAACGGTCCCGGGCAAAGGTAAGGCGACACCCGTGGGAGTACCGTGCGTGAGGCCGCAAAGTGATATGAGGTGTTACATGCTAGATCGATGTGGCATTGAGTCGGGGTCCTGACAGCGTTGGTATCAGAGCTTGACTGCCTGTAGGTTTACCAAGCCAAACTGGTCGAAGTTGAGTCTAGAAATTCTTTAGTTATATAAGGGAATTGATTGTGGGATGGAACGTAAGGCTCTTTTACTCCTTATACCTTATGCCTTCTGATCTGAGTCATCTTATCTTTCCTACGGGGTTAAGGAACTAGGTCTTCTCATCTATCTATCAGGATGACGTGTTACTAATCCGTAGACTTATAAGATTGTTGGATTTAAGCCTCAGTCCAGTTCCTACTACTTCGGTATGTCTCTGATAATCTCGAAAACCTCGATATTGTGCTTCTGAGTGGTTATGCCACCATTTTTGTGAATGTCTCAAATCTTTTTTGAGCATTTACAACCGTTATGTTGTCCGAGTCATCCCAGGTTTCTAAACAGTCTGATGCATTTGCAAAATCCTTCCCTCTGGTTTCGATGTTCCTTTATGCCAGCTCAATCACACTAATTAGTGAGTTGAGGTACTTTATTGCCTCGACATATATGTTGGAATTATTATTATGACCCTAGGTGTCCTAGGGGATCATCTAGTAATTTAGCCATGATTTGTGTCCCAGTGTGATGATTCTGGCCTTTATTCTCGAAAGCATCCCGTGATGCCACATAGTAGTAGGTATTCTACTTCTAGGTTTTGAACCCGAGATTTACCCTACTTGCTTCATGTTGATAGTTTCTGCTCGTTCCTTTAGGATATTAGTAACCTTGCGATAGTCCTCGAGGTCCGTGGTATCTCCTTCTTCCAAATACTATGAACCGCTTATGGCAGATGTTCCTCGCTGATCGAAAGATCACAATCAGAGTGCTCTCGATGGGTTCTCGATTCTATATTGTGACTCTGCCAGTTCTACCTTTCTGCATGGGTTATCCGGAAGAAATATGTTGAATTCGTTCGACATGCTAGCCCATGCAACCACAACTCAGAAAATCATATGTTCCTTTGAGTTGTCCCTCTTTAGTTGTTTTCTGGCCCTCGTCTATCAATTGATAGTCAGGAGTAATTGTGCATTCGTGTTATCAATGCTTATTACTCTTGTGGTCCGTCAAGCCATTCTGTCCTGAATGACTTGGAGAAACAAACTCCAGTACCTCATCCATATCTAGGATTGGGTCCAAGCAGTTGTATTCCGCAGATCAAATGCCAATCCAGCTTTTGGTTCTATTCTACCTTGGAGTATTACCCCCTTTATGTCAGAATTGTCATGAGAACTGCACCAACTCTCATGAATTTTGATGTAGTGATACTTCTCACCACCATTAGTCATTCCTCGGTCTTCGTGTTGATGCAACCGGAATACCGACAAATGAATTGTGATGTGTGAAATCAATACTCCTAGCAACCTTGTTGCTTGGTAGTTAAAGGCCAATAACTTCATTCTTAGCGTGTTGGTTTTTGAATCATCCTTCTAAGACTGATCGTGCTACCTAGTCCTTATTTCGGTGCACCCTTCGATTGATGAGTTAGGATCTTGTCAAGTCCTCACTCATTTGATCATATCGTCTTGCCTCAAAAGCGAGATTGTTCTCGAGCTTAGTAACATATCGGTGGTTCGTGATTTTTCGAATATCTTCTCGAAAGTATCACCAGGTTGTCACCTGACTGTTATGTTGAGCTCGTGATCAAGTGGTTTATCCTGTAAACCACCCCTCTCTCCAAGAATTCGTGTTGGATACCCCTGAGCTAGTTGGATAAGCTAAACAACAACTTGGAGAGTTGGAAGATAAAAGCTTGCCTGACTTAGTTCGTTCCAAAGGGATATTCTTGTGTAGTGTGTGTTGGAGAAAGATGATATCTTCATCGATTGGTCCCTGTGATCAGTTGCTGGACCTATTGTCTTATCAATCGTTTATTTGAGTATGAGCTATCGTCAAATCAAATCAGAACCAACAATATTAGTAATGTTGTCTTACTCGTGGTTTTCCTTGAGCATACACCATTATATCTTTTGGTCTGACCAATACTATCACCTTGTTCACATAGTTATGGAATTCCATCTCCATGGGAATCTGGATGAATTGTTGTTGAGCCCATCGACAACATCCTTGTCTTCTCCATAATTTGGTTAAAACATTAAGCTAGTGTTGGAAACTTTTGAAAGCATTTTCTTCATGCTAGCTCATGAAGTATTTGTTTGATGAAAGGAGTGATTTTCTCTTATACACGTGCATTTGGTGAAAGTTGCCGCCATGAAATTGAGAAAGTTAGTTTTGCTTCCTCTGGAATCATCGCAAGTCAGTCATGCATGTGCGAAGTATTCTATGGTCTGATAGACTGATCATCTTCATTCCACATGTATCCCTAGCACACCAAGCCACTGACTGATTTGTTCAAGGAGAAGGAGTATCTTCATAAGAGCTAATCCGGACTTATGAAAGAACTTCGATATCCTTGATGATGGTTCCCAACCTGAACTCGGTAGTGTTTTATTGTAAGACTACCATGTGATCATGTTTGCCTGGAACAACATGTTCACACGTGCGTAGCAGAACCAGCTCATGTTTTGGAGCTTGCTATGTAGTTCATTTCCCGAGAATCTCGCAACGTCATCTCGTCGATTTGTGTTGCAAACTTTTGTTTTTCTTCCTAGACTCGATGAGTCTGGAATATCCTGACACCAACCAGATCTGAATCTCAGGCAGATATGATGGTTGGAACATTTTCCCAAGAACTATAATATTGGTCCCTCGATAACTGGTAAGTGGATGTCGTGGCCAACACACCCAGCCGGAAGACCTAGTATTGTAGTATCTTGATTGAAGAAGTTGGCCACCTTCCCATAAGGACTTCGTAGGATTTACTCCCTAGTTGTGCCTTATGATTTTTGTGTTCCCGAAGTCCGACCTTTTACTTGATGTCTAGTTACCAAACCATTTCAATGAATGGGATACGCTAGCACATCAAGGAGAACATTAGAAGCGGAGTCCTAAATGTCTCTCGGTCGATCATCCAGATTTTATTTCCTTGGCCCCGCCAAGGGTGAAATCTGAGAAAGTGTTATCTTTCTTTGCATCTGCATCATCCATCATCATTCATCATGGTAGCAAGTTGTGTTGCCAGGATCCTTGACACGGATATTGGTAAAATCTTGATGATTATGGAAATGCTCAAGTTCTTGAGAGCACGCACAAGCGTTAGGTGTTACAATTGGCACTAACTAGGTTTGCTCTCAACTTCCTCGGTTATGCTATAACTTCTCGAACAGTGGATTCACTCTCTATGGTTGGGTCCTTCCCCAGTTACCAGAATCATTCCCAGCATTTGCATTTTGTTCCCAGCTTGCACCGCCAATGTGCCATTCTATCATGGGTCTCTTCCATTTCCGGTGGTAAGCAAATTCATCCATTACGTTGTCTTCAACAAGGTAATCCACATCATCCAAGTCCGAGTATGCCATTCTACCGACCCCCGCCAATCGATTGCTGTGATTTGCCTTAGGCTGATATAGAGAGTCTCAATGATCTCTATATCAAAGGTAATTCTTTTTGCCACTTAAGGTAATAATCTACGAATCACCCTCCTCCAGGATGTTTCGTCGTGGTATCATGGAAACTCAACTCCTCGCTACGTTGACAATCGTTTACCACCTTCTTAGGTGTGGAATTGTTGTCTACCTAGTGAACCTCCGTCATCTGCTTCACTCCATTCCTATGGATGTGTGCTTCGTCTCTCAGCTCGAGAGATGTTGCTATGTCTCATTCCGTGGGTTAATCCTGAGTTGTTCGACCTTCGAGAAGAACAATTCTTTTAGGGTTTTTCCTTTCCTCTCGTTGTCATGTTAGTTGGAGTTCTCAGAGCAAGACTTCGAGACAATGATGGTGATCGAATCAACGTTCATCTGAAGTGCAACCTGGATCGTGAAGATTATACTAGTTTCCGTTTCCCCTTCATCTTACCCTACGCTTGAATCTCGAGACGAGATTCCTGTTTAGTGGGGGTGAGTTGTCACATCCCTAGTTCTGGCCTGACCTATGCTTGCTTCCACCTGTGCATCATGTTTAAATTTTTGAAACTTGAACTGAGGGAAATTGGAAGCCTCAAAACCCTAAATAAAAGAAGGGCAAAAACCCTAAAAATCTCATTCATTGTTCCAAAATGCTCTTCTTAAATGTTTGATAATTTTTGGCAAGGGTTCTGGTCCCAACCAAAATATTGAACATTTTTAAGGATTTATTTTTGGGACTTTGAATTTAAATCATTAGCTATTTGAATTTGAATTATATTCACATAATTAGAATATATTTTCAAATACCCCTGAAATATTTTATGAGCTTTTGGAAAAAAGTCCATCTAGCAAAATAAAAATATTCAGAGGAGTTTTTGGCATTGTTTGAATTATTTTAAATTCAAAACAGTGGCAAAACGAAATTAAATAAAACAAATAGAAGAAAAATTAAAAAAGAGCAGAAAACCTACCTGTTGCTCACCTGGCAGCCCAGCCGGCCCAGCTCCTCCAGCGGCCCAGCCCACCTCCTCCTCTCTGTCGTCTTCCTCCCCTCGCCCCAAAGCTGCTGCTGTCGCCGTGAGAAGGCGCCGCGCACGCAGGCTCCACCTCCTGCTTCCCCTGGCCACCTCCTGCTTCCTCCCCGAGCCCTCTAGCAACGCCACGGAGTCGTCCTCGACCGCTATCCTTCCTCCCTGCTCGCTCTAGTTCTCTCCCTCCCTCGATTTGGAGCACCACCGAGAGCCACCGGAGGGCGCCGCCGTCGCATCCATAGCCACCGGCCACCCCTCGCCCCTCCGCTGAGCTCAGGAGCTCCGCCTCGACCCCCTCTTCCTCCCCACCAAGCCAAGCCCCTCGGGAAGCTCTGCATCGCCTCCACGCCATCGTCTTCGTCCTCGACCACCGTTGATGGTCGCCGTCGATTCGCCGCCGTTCGTGCTTCCCCGAGCTCGCTGACCCTCCCTGCATGATCCCCGTGAGCCCCTGCTTCGTTCCCCCTAACCCCATGTCCGATTTCGAGCTCTAGCCGCCCCTCTACCAAAGCCGAGACGCTCCGCCGCACGGGCTCGTCGCCGGCGAAGCCCCGGTGACCATTTGGTCACGGGCGTGCACCCGTTGTGCTTGCCGCGAACCGTAGAGCCCCTCCAGCGCCTCAGCTCCCTCGCTTGCGAGCAGCAGCGCCGAACCCGACCGCACCCGAACTCCGGCCGCCGCTCACGAGCTCGCCGTCATCGGTACCGGCCACCACAGGCACGGCCACCACCACCGTTCGACGCGCGGGAGCAAGGGCTCTCCAACGAGCCCAAGCACAGCCTCGCCCGTGCCCTGTAGCGCGTTTCCGGATCGCACCGCCGTCTCGGGCCTCGCCGGTGTCATGTCGCCGGTGGGTTTGACCCACTTTGACCACGGCGGGACCCCCCTGTGTCCATGACAGGTGGGCCCAGCCCTGTTAGCTAATCAGGATTAGCACTAATCGAATTAGTTAAACTAAGTACCCCCTGCTGACACTGACATGTGGGCCCTAGTGCCCTAATCTTTAATTAAACTAAACTAAACCCCCCTGTTTAACCCGTGTCACTGACGTGTGGACCCCATACGTCAGGTTTGACCTGGACCCGCCCTGTTGACCTGATGACGTCAGGGTGAGGTCATGCTGACGCAATATTCCTTTTCTGGAATTTAGTTTATTTTATAATAATCAGGAAATTCCAGAAATAGCTAAAACTTCAATAAATCATAGAAAATTAACCGTAACTCCAAATTAAATGTTTTATATATGAAAAATTATCAGAAAAATTCAAGGAATCCATCTGTACCATTTTCATGCATGTTAGAACAATTTATAGCTGCTGTTTAGCACAAATCAATTAAATGGCATTTGAATAATCACATATGGAGTTTGAATTTGAATCTTGTATTCAAACCAACTTCATTTAATATGTTGCTAGTTGCATTAGCTCAAAACACCAGCATATTGCCATGTCATAGCATGCATCATATTGTGCATTGCATTGATCGTGTTTCTTCTGTGTTTGCCGGTGTTGTTCCCCCTCGGTAGACGTTGTACCGACGATGTGATCGTTGACACTGATGAAGACTCAATGTTATCTTCAGAAGTGCCAGGCAAGCAAAACCCCCTTGTTCATTCCGATACAACCCCACTCTCTCGCTCCTGCTCTCTTTTACTGCATTAGGACAACAGCGATTCAACTGTTATTTGCTGCGGTAGCTGAACCCCTTTATCCTTTGCATGACCTGTCATTCCACAGTAAATAGATGAAACCCACTAGCATGAGTAGGAGTTGTTTGAGCCATGTTGTGCCTACTCATTCATGCTTGTTTGTCATGCCTGCTACTGCTTAGAGTTGAGTCAGGTCTGATTCATCGGGGATGAATCAGAGGCGTGTGAACATGTCCTACTGTGTGTGAGCTAAGTGTGTGAACACGATTTGGTAAAGGTAGCGGTGAGAGGCCATGTAGGAGTACATGGTGGGTTGTCTCATTGCAGCCATCCTTAGGAACTGAGTTCTGTGTTTGTGATCCATGACCAGTTACTACCACACATTGGGTTCCGGTAACTCGACCCCTCTCGACTTATTAATCAACATGATCTCTGTCCAGGAGTTGCAACTAGTTTCTGGTGTTTGTAGGTAGTGTTAGTAGTCTACCAAGTGGCACCCGGTACAGGTGGGCTTGGGACAGACTAGGCACAGTGGCCCGGTGTACCAAGTGGCACCCGGTTGGTGGGCTTGGGAACCCTGCACACATCGTTTGGGGCCGTAAGCGACACCCCAGCCGGATCTCCTTGCGGATGGAACCCGAATAGGCGATAAACCTGGACTAGAGACTTGTTCGGTTAGTCAGGTCGTGGCCGACTCCCTCGCCCGGCTTCCGCTTGAAGGTTGCCGAGGTACATGACGTGTACAGGGCGGTAAGTGGCGAGAGCGTGTGTGAAGAAGTACACCCCTGCAGGGTTATCATTATCTATTCGAATAGCCGGATTCCTCGGATATGGAAACTTGGACCCCTTGCATAGTTCATAGACAAGTGAAAGTGGACACTCTAAAATACGCAAGATAAGCGTGAGTGCTATGGATGGCGTTCTCGTAGGGAGACGGGAGCGGATCCATAGTGGTGTATTGATATGGTGAATATGTGGACTCGTGTGCGCCACCTCAAAAGAGTTACTTGCAGTCGCAGTTCAGGTTAGCCACCGAGTCAAAGCTGGCTTGCTGCAGTTAAACTCCACCACCCCCTTTGTTGATAATGATGCATATGTAGATAGATCTGATGTAAGTCTTGCTGGGTACATTTGTACTCACGTTGCTTAATTTATGTTTTTGCAGAGAAACTTCAGTCTCACTAGTAGTTCCACGTGGACTTCGACGTTTAGCTTGTTACCTCAGCTACGAACTTGTGCCCTCGGCAGGATCTGGTAGATAGTCAGGCTTCTCAGCCTTTTTCATTTATAGTTGTCTGTACTCAGACATCATAGCTTCCGCATGTACTTTGCCTTGTATGCTCTGAATGTCGGGTCATGAGACCCATGTTTGTAATATCTCGCTCCTCGGAGCCTATTGAATAACTACTTGAGTCGTAGAGTCATTTTGTGATGCCATGTTGTATTGCACATATCGAGCATATTGTGTGTATGTTATTGAAATGCTCAGTATGTGTGGGATCTGACTATCTAGTTGTTTATCTTTAGTAGCCTCTCTTACCGGGAAATGTCTCCTAGTGTTTCCACCGAGCCATGGTAGCTTGCTACTGCTCCGGAACACTTAGGCTGGCCGGCATGTGTCCTTCTTCGTTCCTGTGTCTGTCCCTTCGGGGAAATGTCACGCGATGAATACCAGAGTCCTGTTAGCCCGCTACAGCCTGGTTCACCGGAGTCCTGCTAGCCCAGTGCTACAGCCTGGATTCACTCGCTGATGACCGACACGTTCGATGTTGGGTCATGGATGCCTGTCCCTGTAAGTTTGTGCCACTTTGGGTTTACGACTCGCCATGTCAGCCCGGGCTCCTTATCATATGGATGCTAGCGACACTATCATATACGTGTGCCAAAAGACGCAAACGGTCCCGGGCAAAGGTAAGGAGACACCCGTGGGAGTACCGTGCGTGAGGCCGCAAAGTGATATGAGGTGTTACGTGCTAGATCGATGTGGCATTGAGTCGGGGTCCTGACAATTTTGTGGGGCACAAAGACCGCATGCGGCTTCAAGAGGAAGACCTGGCGCCTGAAGCACTGAGGATGGTGCTCAAGGTCCTAACTGGCGATCCTTCCCGAGGCAGCCTTCGACATGATGGTGCCCTCTTGTATCTTTGTTCGGGCAGGGCCGATTTCGTGAAGCAGATGCCCAGCTTCGACGAGTGGGGGCTGCTCCCGGCTAGCCTCAGGAGGCCCCGCGAGAACCCAGTCGCCGTGGTTGCTCTACCGATTGCCCACAGCGGCCCTGTCTTAGGCGATGGAGCGGGAGACGAGAACCACCGGGAGCTGAAGGGGGTGATGTTGAGGTGCTGCCACCGCGTGGAGCTCCGGAGGCGGCATATCCTGAAGCCCGTCCTAGAGCAATGGCAGGCGAGGAGTTGGGGCCTACGGCTCCCGAGGTTGGGGCTCCTGAGGCTCCGGTCGTTCCTCATGAGGCGGCGCCCGGTGGCGTCCCATAGGCCGGTCCCCTTGGCGCTGATCACCTTGACACCTCTTCCATGCCACAGACCGACCCCTGTGCTGAGCGCTTAGGCTGGATTCACGTAGACTTCGAGGCCCTCCACAAGAGGAAGGAGGCCTTAGGCGGTGATGATCGCCCTTGCCGCATGTTGAAGCGCAGGAAGTACTTTGCCACGGACGAGTAAGTCCTCTTCTTCCTTTGCTCCTTTATCTCTCTGTTCCTGCAGCTGATCGCGGCCTTTCAGGGCCCTTCCCGATGAATTCGCAGGGACGGCCAAGGAGCCATCCCCCCAGGCCTTGTCGTTGTTGCTGATCCTTGGCGCACCGAGCTCGAGTGGCGCCTCTGCCACTCGGTCAGTCAGAGAAGTGGCCCTTCCCGTCGGGCACCTCAAGCATGTGCGCCTGCTGTCCTCCCTTCACGAGTTCCCCTGGGGCACAGCCAGCTTGCCTCGTGCTCCTTCCTTGATCGTAGATAGTGATTGGCTGAAGTCAATCTTGAACTCCTCTTCTAGGGACGGACCGGTGCCAGGCCGGGCCCCTGGTGAGGTCCCTCAGGCGATCGATGGGGCGCCAGCCCCCAGCCCCGCGCCGGGAGGGGGCATGCCGCCTCAGGGCCCTCCGCATACACCAGAGGCAGAGGGTGACGTGGAAGGCGTACTTAGGCACGCTCGGGAGCGTCACGCCCTTTGTCAAGAGTTCCTTCAGGGGGCGGCGGATGCGGTGAGCCGGATCGGGGCAGAACTTGCTGGTGAGGATGCACGCCTTGAGGCCGAGGGCCTCCGCCTCGCTGAGGAGAGGCGCAAGCTGAAGGTAGCCGTCGCGCTTGCGCGTCACCAGCATGACCGTGATAACGGGAAGGCTGAAGCGTCACTGGCGGCCTCGCAAGAGGCCTGCTCCCAGGCCATCGAGGAGGCCCGGGAGGCAGACCGACAGCGCAAGGATGCGGAGGTGCGCGCGTGGGGGCTTCAAGCCTGGAGCAACTCCCTGGAGCAGCAAGTGGAACTGCGCCAGGAGGCCCTTGTGTCGCTGAAGGAGGCTTCCGTCGACCAAATGGGGCTCCAGAAGCGCGAGGAGGCGCTGACGCTCGAGGCTGCTGAGCGCAACCTTGACCTTGAGCGGTTGGAGACGAGGGAGCGCCTGGTGACCCAGGCAGAGGACGCCGTTGCCGCGCGCGAAGTCCGAGCCCAAGAAGAGGTCGACCGCCGTGTGGCGGAAGCTCATTTGGATCTCGAGCGCCAATACGAAGCGAGGTTGGAGCTGATCAGGGTCGAAGCTGAGGGTAGGACCTCGGCCCTCAGGGCCAAACTGGCCAAAGTGACGCGGGGTGCGGACTCCTCCGCAGCCGCCCTTGGCGCAGCGCAGGCGGAGCTGGCTTCTTCCCGCGCCGAGCTTCTTCTTCTCTGGTAGAGGGTTGATGGCGCCGAGGCCATCGCACAGCAGAACAAGGATGAGATCCGTCAGAGGCGGGTTCTGGAGCATGAGCACGCCCCATGCTCCGAACGCTCAGGGAACGGGCTAACACGGCCCTGGGCAACATTTGCGAGGCCGCTGCCGAGATGCCGCATGGGACCAACTATGCCGGCAACCTCCAATATTTCACTAACGTGGTGACGCTTCTGGAGAACCGCTCCGAGAGGTATCGTTGGCTCGTCGAGGAGAGGAGCCGAGCCATGCTCGGGCATGCCTTCTCCCGTGTCTTCAGCTCTCTGCAGGACAGGGATCCCCACTTCGATTTTGATGCCGCCATTGCACCTGTGCCCATAGCCATCTGGGGCGACCTGGCGCAATGGGTGGAAGATAACATGGACGCCCTCGTCAGGGCCTTTGCATCTGACGATGATGGCGTGATCGTGGCCGCCGATGAAGGCGGCGTGGTGGACGCGCCTGGAGCTGGCGGAGGTGTTGATGGTGATGGTGATGGTGATGATGTCAGTGATGCCAGCGACGCTTCTGGAGGCGCCCCAGATGACGCGGTGAGTGATATGTCCGACTGATCATTCGTCACCACTGTTTACCCTGCGTGAAGAAGGTTCGGGCTCGGCCCTGAAGACTGTAAGAGCATTTCGGGAGGGGAAGCCCCTCATGTAAAGGTTTGCGATCGATATCCTTGTAAGCATAATGCTGCGTGTGAGCTTAGCTACTAGCCCAGTGATGGGTCAGCTGACCTATTTATCTTTTGACCCCAACGAGTCCCGAGCGGGCCTGCGGGGGCCGCAGCACTTCGAGTGTCTTTGGTATGAACCCATTGATCCTATGATGACAACCTCCGGAGAGGGTGCGACGACAGCGGTCCGGATTGTAGACGTGCTCGTCCTGGCCCGGCTCGCGAGGGGCTCGCGAGGGGAGGCAGCTGACGCTAACTTGGGACGTAAAGCCAAACAAGAACACGAGAGATTGCTCGAACGAGACTAAACACCCCTTCCCCAGACACACACAACTCTCAAGCTCAAATCCAACTTAAATTCAAATCGAAGAAACTTGTCAACAGAGGAAAAGTCAAAAATTAAAAAGCCGCGTCCGGCACCTAGTCTAGTCTTTGACGTCTTCTCACTAGCGCGGAGCTAAGTGCTGCCATTAGGCATGGGCGGGAGCCCCCGAGGCCCGAGGGCGGCTCTCCATAGACTCCGGGGCGTGTACAGCCCCACTCATTATTACGTGAGAGTGTCATGGGGCGGCGAGCTTCACAGGCACTGGGCCTTCTTCACAGGTACCGGCCTTGCTCCATATCGCTAGACGAGAGCCCCACCTTGCACCACACTCTACCGCCATTGACGGCGACCGGAAACCGAGGACAACGCCAATGGGGTAGAGCGGTCGCCAGCGGTTCCCCTGACGACCACGGGTCCTCTATCGGGGGCAGGCCCTGAGGCACCTCCCCGGAAGAGGGCCTACCTCCTGAGAACGCCTTGCACCGAGCGCCGCGGGGACGACCCCGGGTCTTAGCCCTTCTCCTGCAGCCCTCGGTGCCCTCCTCCCGAGAGGTAGGAGGCTGCAGGATTGGGGCAGCCATCCGCTGCGGCGACCTGTACCTCCTCTGACCCATGGTTAGCATAAGCTTGCTCCTGAGGAATTAGCGGTACCAGATAGTTGCTACCACCGGCGCGGTCGTCGTGGCACTCTTGGGGTTCCTGAAAGGGCTCAGCTTCTGGTGTCTCCTCGCCCCAGCCTGGCCTGAGGAACGAGCCATGGTCTTCTTCTAGAGCGCATTCTCGATCCACCATGTGGGGCACATAAGCTTCTGGGGCCACCGCCCTGCGGTTCTCGCAGTAGTGCCCCACATGCCATGCAGTCCGGCCTGGAGCGTTGTCTTGAGGGCGATGACGCGGTGGTCCGCCAAGGCCGTAGGTCGCGGCGTGCGCTCCTTCGCTAGCCAGAGATGGGGCCGGCGCGACTTTGCGCCCGACGCTGACGGCCGGGTCAGCGTTGAGTAGGGCCTGGAGTCCGCTCCGAGTTGCGTGCGCACATATGGGGCCGCCATATGGCCCTCCCTGGACCTGGGGTGGCAGCTGGACGCAGAAAGGAGGTGCTCCCGAGGCGGCGGCGTCCAGGAGTGTGACGCCCCCGATTCAATCGTACACTAATCATGCACGCAAATGTGTACGATCAAGATCAGGGACTCACGAGAAGATATCACAACACAACTCTAAAACATAAATAAGTCATACAAGCATCATAATACAAGCCAGGGGCCTCGAGGGCTCGAATACAAGTGCTCGATCATAGACGAGTCAGCGGAAGCAACAATATCTGAGTACAGACATAAGTTAAACAAGTTTGCCTTAAGAAGGCTAGCACAAACTGGGATACAGATCGAAAGAGGCGCAGGCCTCCTGCCTGGGATCCTCCTAAACTACTCCTGGTCGTCGTCAGCGGGATGCACGTAGTAGTAGGCACCTCCGGTGTAGTAGGGGTCGTCGTCGACGGTGGCATCTGGCTCCTGGACTCCAGCATCTGGTTGCGACAACCAGAAAGAAAGGAAAGGGGGAAAAAGGGGGGGAAAGCAACCGTGAGTACTCATCCAAAGTACTCGCAAGCAAGGAGCTACACTACATATGCATGGGTATAGGTGTAAAGGGCCATATCAGTGGACTGAACTGCAGAATGCCAGAATAAGAGGGGGATAGCTAGTCTTATCGAAGACTACGCTTCTGGCAGCCTCCGTCTTGCAGCATGTAGGAGAGAGTAGATTAAAGTCCTCCAAGTAGCATCTTCAAGTAGCATCTCCAAGTAACCTCTCCAGTAGCGTCGCATAGCATAATCCTACCCGGCAATCCTCTCCTCGTATCCCTGAGGTAGAGCGATCACCGGGTTGTATCTGGCACTTGGAAGGGTGTGTTTTATTAAGTATCCGGTTCTAGTTGTCATAAGGTCAAGGTACAACTCCAAGTCGTCCTGTTACCGAAGATCACGGCTATTCGAATAGATTAACTTCCCTGCAGGGGTGCACCACATAGCCCAACACGCTCGATCCCATTTGGCCGGACACACTTTCCTGGGTCATGCCCGGCCTCGGAAGATCAACACGTCGCAGCCCCACCTAGGCAAAACAGAGAGGCCAGCACGCCGGTCTAAACCTAAGCGCGCAGGGGTCTGGGCCCATCGCCCTGAGCACACCTGCACGTTGCGTGGGCGGCCGAAAGCAGACCTAGCCTAGTGGCGTTCCAGTCCAATTCGGCGCGCGCCGCTCCGTCGCTGACGTCTGAAGTGCTTCGGCTGATACCACGACGTCGGGATACCCATAACTACTCCCACGTAGATGGTTAGTGCGTATAGGCTCGTAGCCGACTCAGATCAAATACCAAGATCTCGTTAAGCGTGTTAAGTATCCGCGAACGCCGAACAGGGCCAGGCCCACCTGTCTCCTAGGTGGTCTCAACCTGCCCTGTCGCTCCGCCACAAAGTAACCGTCGGGGACCGTCGGGAACCCAGGCCCACCTCTACCGGGATGGAACCACCTGCCCCTTCAGCCCCCAACCCCGAACAGCATCACAGGTAATGTAACAGTGTATAGTATATAGTATATGCCCGTGATCACCTCCCGAAGTGATCACAGCCCAGTAGTATAGCATGGCAGACGGACAAGAGTGTAGGGCCACTGATGGAACACTAGCATCCTATACTAAGCATTTAGGATTGCGGGTAAGGTATCAATGACGGTAGCAACAACGACAGGCTATGCATCAGAATAGGATTAACGAAAAGCAGTAACATGCTACACTACTCTAATGCAAGCAGTATAGAGGAGAATAGGCGATATCTGGTGATCAAGGGGGGGGGGCTTGCCTGGTTGCTCAGACAAGGAGGGGGTCGTCGGTGACGTAGTCGTACTCGGTGGCATCAGCGTCGGTCTCGTAGTCTACCGGAGAGAAGAGGGGGAAGAAATAATGAATACAGAGCAAACAAAGCATCACAAAATATAACAAGGCAATACGCGGTGTTCGGTGTGCCCTAACGCGGTAGTAGGTGATACCGGTGAAGAGGGGAAAACATCCGGAAAAGTATTCCCGGTGTTTCGTGTTTTCGGGCAGAGGAGCCGGAGGGGGAAAGTTGCGGGTTCGATAGGTTAGAGGGGTGTGGCGGACAAACGGACTGCGTATCCGGAATCGTCTCGTCGTTCTGAGCAACTTTCATGTTGAAAACATTCTAATCCGAGTTACGGATTAAAAGATATGATTTTCTAAAGACTTTATTAATTTCTGAAATTTAATTATTTATTTAATTAATTCGAAAAAATGTATTAATGACGTCAGCATGATGTCATGCTGACGTCAGCAGTCAACAGGGGTTGACTGAGTCAACCCTGACAGGTGGGTCCCGTTCGTCATACTCTATTAACTTAATTAGCCTAATCAAAGTTAATTAACCTTAGTTAATTAGGTTAACTAACAAGCTTAATTAATTTAATTAATTCACTAATTAATTAATTAATTAATTAATTAATAATTTTATTAATTCATTTTTATTTTAGTTATTTTTATTACCTTTTTTTTCGTTCTCGGGCTGTGGGCCCCTCGTGCCATAGGCCCAATGGCCTATGGTGGGTCGGGCGACGGGCATTGGTGGTGGTAACGGGCGCGCCCGACTATGGGCGAATCAGAGCGCTGCTTCGGTCGAGGCCATTGGTACGGCCGCCGGTGCCCATGACGCCGGTCGGGGGAAGCGGTGGAGGGGAGGAACTGGAGCGGGAGGCCGGCGCAGATGGCCGCGGTGGCCAGCGGGGTCGTCGCGGGCGGTCTCGAGTAGAGACAGCGAGCGGGGTGATGGTGGTTGCGTCGGAGGCAGCAGGGGGCTGCGGTGGTGCGGGCCACGGCAGGTGCGAGCGCTTCGGGAAGGAGCAGCACTACAGGTGCGGCTCGGCGCGGCTGCGGTTGCGCGTGACGGCACGCCGGGCGAGGCTAGGCCGCGGTGAGCACGGGCGGCGCGCGTACAGGGCGATGGTCAGGGGCGTGCGCCGAGTGCGGCGGCCGCGGCGATGGACTAGGGACGCACGTTCGAGGGACACAGAAAGGAGAGGGGAGTTTCGCTCACCCCCGATGTAGGGGTTCGCCGGCGAGGCTCGACGGAGTCCGCCGGGGAGGAGGTCGGGGAGGCGAGCGCCGACGGTAGGCGGCGGGGCGTCCATCCAGCGGCGAGGTGGCGAGGCGTCCATCTAGTGGCGTGGTGGCGGGGCATCCATCCAACGGCAAGGGGGGGTCGGGCGCGGGGTACTTGGCGACGCTGGAGAACGGGAGAGGGTGGGTGTCTCGGTCACGAGGAGTGGGGGTTCGTGCGGGAGGAGTGGGGGGTTCGTGCGGGTCAACGGGGATGATCCCGATCCAGATCTGGATCGATGGGGGAAGTGGGGGGTGCCCTAGGGTTCGATCGGGGTGGGGGATAAGGAGGAGGGGAGTGGGGCGCCGGCTGGGCCGGCCTGGTTAGCCCAATGGCCAGCTGGGCTGAGGCCCAGCAGGGGGAGGGTGTTTCTTTTCCCTTTTTTGTTTGTTCTGTTTTTTTTAATATTCTATTACTTTTCTGTTTTCTTTTATTTTTGTTTTATAAAATCTAAAAGCGACAACTAATTTGGTGTTATTAAATAGGTCACAACCCCAAATATTTTGGCACTTTAAATAAAGTATTTTTGCATTTGCTTATTATTTTAAAAGCATTTTTAATAATTGTTTTATCGCTGTTTTAGTTTATTTAGTGCATTTAAGTATTTTATTCAAAGATGATTTCTTCACCAACATTTATTATGGACTATTTGACACATTAGGAACAACTTAGTTTTGACTATTGAAAACTTTAATTGTTTTGACTTTAATTCAAGTCTGAATTTGGATCGGTTCTGAACTAACGCGAGATTATCAACAATATTCGAGGTGACATGGCATCATTACTAGAGGGTTACTGTAGCGTAACTATCCGGGCGTCACAATTCTCCTCCACTACAAGAAATCTCGTCCCGAGATTTAAGAGGGGGACTAGGGGGAAAGGTCTGGTTACAAAATCCTAACGAATCTTCTGGACGAAGTTAGTTCCTTTCGTTGATGTCTTCAATCCTTTATTCCGATGCATCATGATAAACTCGCCACCATTTCTTCGTGAACTCCATCGTACTTACGAATAGGTAAGGGGTAGCTCTACAATGCAAGGATGTTATAAGTGAAAATCATCTGGGGGTATCCCCAGAATGAACTTATGAGTATCTCGCGAGTTGAACAAACGACACACATCGAGAGCAAAGTAAGACAGGGCGATAAGAAGTTTCAAGCGGATAGGCAATCGTTCATTGCCTGAAGCAGGGTGCGAAAGGGTTCAGAGCAACGGGTATAAGTATTGCGTCCGATACCAGAATAGATCTACAGGCAAGTGGCCCGTGAATTACATACAAAGTCAAGCGTGAGGAATAACTTTGGGAACAGGGGGTGTACAGGAGAGTCAGGTTTCGATCCTGTGAAACTGTGGGTTATGGGCCCACCATGTGGTTAAAAGTAGAAGGTTGGTGACATCTTGCACGATCATGTAAGCAAGGCATGTTAGAGGAGAGTCTGAGGGTCATGTCGGCAACAACATAGGTACCAAGGGCGAGGGACGAAGAGAACCATTTTCCTGCTCGTTGAACGAGGCGGACCAATAGGCAAGGTTCTCGTCCATCGGTGGTTACTAGAATGTCATCAACAATAGTAATAGGGTCTTACTTACAGAGTGGTACAACGAGGTGCTTACCTAAGCAGGGGATTATCACTGCTTAGATTATATAGGTCACAAGAAGGTTTAAACAAACCAATGGAAAGGAAAAGTGATTATTATGTTTAAACAGAACAATGGAAAGGAAGATAGGTTTAAACACATATTTCAAGGGTATATCCTTCCCAAGGACAAGCAGAGCATGATATCCATGTCAGGATATAATGTAGAAAACTCTTTAGGTAGGGGAGAGGATTTTTCATGACATTACCCATACAGCGGTGTTTGGATAATTGGGCAGGAAATATTTAGCATTGGGCTTCAATGTACTTGTTGAAAATCAGAGTACCACAAACATGCTTCGAGATAGCATCGACATGGTCTTCGAGCAAAGGTCAGACTTTGGAAACATGAAGGATCCATCAGGAATAACTTGTAGAATAAGTCTTACAATTTCCTCATGGATGAATGGATAACCTTGCTGAAAAGGAATCTATAATGATAGGTCCTCCAGCCGGGGGGGGTGCTAGGTATGACATCATGCTACCGGGTCATCAAGGATCAACATCATAACTCTATGAAAGTTGTCCCAACCATCTTAGCTGACCGGGATTCGGATCCGATTGGTGTCAGGATACCCCAGACTTAGGATACCTAAGAAGAAAAGGATGCAACGCAAATAGACGAGATGACATTGTAAGATTCTCGAGGAAATGGACTATGAAGTGATTTCTGTTAACAAGAGTCCATCATTAACCCAAGGAGAGGACAAGGAGGTGTCTGGTGAACTCAACGGCAATTCACCGAGATTCCCAAAGGATAGACTCCCACATTTAAGTGAACAAGGAGATAACATTTGTCGGAGCAAATGATACAAGGAAGTATGCTCGAGGGAAACATACACAAGTAAACATTGGTTGAAAGGTGCGCCCGATGGGTTGGGTTGCACGGCCAATGTCAGAATGGTGATTCAATAATCGATAGTCTAAGAATTTCACTTCAAAGCAAGAGGCTTGCTAGAGGGAAAGAATCCAAACAACACCGTTCACTTGTTGGTATTAACACGGGGACCAAGAAAGAATGGTGATGGTGAGAAGTATTTCTATGTCAAGAATTCTCAAGAGGTGGAACAAATCTCAGAACATTCTTGACATAAAGGATGGTAATACTCCAAGGTAAAGAAGAACAATTGCTGGATAGCAAGGAACTCAAGGTATAACACCAAACATGAACAAGCTTGTGTTGGTGGGAGGGCAATAAAGTGGTCGACGATAATACAATTCATCGAGGGCAAGGATGGTATGTCTCATCATGAATTCAATTGATATCCTGGATGAGCTCAGAATGTTGATGATCACGACACCTTTGTCGCGAGAGTTCATGAAGATGTAATCGATCGGTAACGACATCAAGTCAAGTAATGATGAAGTGAAAGGTTATTGGAACCAAGGGTACGACACAAACTCGAAACCAAGCTTGTTGTTCAAGGCGAAATGATATGACGATGAGGATCGACATAAGGTTAGTTCATCGTCGAAAATTGTGCTCCGAGAAGAAGGACCCGGTAGCACAGTTAAAATTTAGCATGATAAGGATATAGCCGATCAGGCTAGGAATGATGTGATCGGGTACAAACTCGTACTGATAGAAGCTTACCGAAGAGTTGTTGAACCGTAGTGCGGACTCGGTTCAGTTATTGGTGTCTTTGAGTGTTTAATAACTCAGAGCCCGTGAAAAATTGGATTCAGTGGGAATGTAGCACTTGATGAAGAACTCGTTAGAAGATATGCAGTTCCATGATAATCTCGAGATACCAGGGGGTAATACTCGACGGCAGATCAAGTAGAGGTTGGACCGGGGTATTGCTCTACAGAAGACAAGTGCTAAAACTTGCACGAGAAATGGTATTCAAAAGAGAACATGGTCGGAACCACGGTTGCAAAAGGCCAGATCCCTGATATAAGATGAACTTATACCAAAGGAATAACTAATTTAAGAGAAGCTTTAACGACAAGATCTACATCGTGTCCATGGGCATGAACACAAGTTCAAGGTCGACTCCCACTTCTTCAATGCATAACCTTTCATTCACTTCTCACGTTCGATGAAGTTGCAGTGTTGAAATTTGATCTGGTGAAGCACCAGAAGAGTATGACTCGTGAAAACTTTCGGGTTCACACGGTTTAGAGAAGGCATATGTTCAACCCACGGGGGCTTCTTAGAAACGTATACCACAAGTTTCAAGAGTAAATAACACAAGCTCGAAAGTAGAGCAAGGTTGAGAAAGTAGATGATACAATTACCAAGGGCATTATGTATCCAAGGGAAGGCTCACAAGGTCATTGAATATGAAGGATGCTGACGGATAAAATCCAACAATGGGCCTGATGGTCCACAAGGGATCTGACGTGAGCATCGGTACTCAACTAGAGGAAGAAGAGTGCAAGGAGATCAAATTATAGAAACAACTGACTAACTCAATTGTCAAATGCAAAGGAATTATGATTTCCAAATCAAGGGATCAGAAGCAATGCTCTGATTAGGGATGGATAAGTTGAATAGCCTTAGGGTACAATCAACGACAATTGGATTGGTCGAGAACCAATTCCAGTTAAAAGAATGGCAGCTCAGCCGGAAAGGTAATTTATAAGGATCAATGATGTTTGCGGGTATTCGCAAACATATTGAGTCAACAGACTCAAAATGATAATGACAAGGAATGTCATTAAGACTACGAGACTTATGGGATTAACCATAATGCAAGCAAGCAAGAATTTCAAGAGCCAAAGGCTCCAGAGGATTTTCGAAAGATCGAATATTATTTTGAAGACTTTTGTGAAACACATGAACAACTGGGGATCAGCGGATACTCGACAAGTGCGAGAATTATCCATAGGGGTATTCAGGTGACAAGGAATTGCAAGACAGTAGGCACAAGATATTCTCGGATCAATAGAGAGAATTTCGGGGTATCTTGTAATAACAAGATCAACTGGGAATAAAAGTAAGAACGTCAAGTGTATGTATTTATCCATAGGGATATTTCGATGGTAGGGAATTGCAAACGCAACGGACACAAAGTCTCAAAAGAGTTTCGGCGAGTAACTTCGAAATCTTCTGGTGCAGTCGGCGATCACCTGGACTGAAGGGGCTCTCCGGGAGAAAGTATTTTCGAGAACCTAAAGTCAGATTTTAGTAGAAATCGTTTAACCCGAGTAGAAGAGAGTTCAGAGTTCCAGAGTAAAGGTCGAGGAGTAAAAGATCCTAGTACCACCCAATGGCGACATGGGCCCGTAAGGCACACAGCCAAGTTAGTAAAAGTTTTTGTAATGTCTAGACTCGACTTCGGCCAAGGAGTGTGGAAGGGGGATTCCTACAGGCAGTCGGCTCTGATACCAACTTGTGACGCCCCCGATTCAATTGTACACTAATCATGCACGCAAATGTGTACGATCAAGATCAGGGACTCACGGGAAGATATCACAACACAACTCTAAAACATAAATAAGTCATACAAGCATCATAATACAAGCCAGGGGCCTCGAGGGCTCGAATACAAGTGCTCGATCATAGACGAGTCAGCGGAAGCAACAATATCTGAGTACAGACATAAGTTAAACAAGTTTGCCTTAAGAAGGCTAGCACAAACTGGGATACAGATCGAAAGAGGCGCAGGCCTCCTGCCTGGGATCCTCCTAAACTACTCCTGGTCGTCGTCAGTGGGATGCACGTAGTAGTAGGCACCTCCGGTGTAGTAGGGGTCGTCGTCGACGGTGGCGTCTGGCTCCTGGACTCCAGCATCTGGTTGCGACAACCAGAAAGAAAGGAAAGGGGGAAAAAGGGGGGGAAAGCAACCGTGAGTACTCATCCAAAGTACTCGCAAGCAAGGAGCTACACTACATATGCATGGGTATAGGTGTAAAGGGCCATATCAGTGGACTGAATTGCAGAATGCCAGAATAAGAGGGGGATAGCTAGTCTTATCGAAGACTACGCTTCTGGCAGCCTCCGTCTTGCAGCATGTAGGAGAGAGTAGATTAAAGTCCTCCAAGTAGCATCTTCAAGTAGCATCTCCAAGTAACCTCTCCAGTAGCGTCGCATAGCATAATCCTACCCGGCGATCCTCTCCTCGTATCCCTGAGGTAGAGCAATCACCGGGTTGTATCTGGCACTTGGAAGGGTGTGTTTTATTAAGTATCCGGTTCTAGTTGTCATAAGGTCAAGGTACAACTCCAAGTCGTCCTGTTACCGAAGATCACGGCTATTCGAATAGATTAACTTCCCTGCAGGGGTGCACCACATAGCCCAACACGCTCGATCCCATTTGGCCGGACACACTTTCCTGGGTCATGCCCGGCCTCGGAAGATCAACACGTCGCAGCCCCACCTAGGCAAAACAGAGAGGCCAGCACGCCGGTCTAAACCTAAGTGCGCAGGGGTCTGGGCCCATCGCCCTGAGCACACCTGCACGTTGCGTGGCCGGCCGAAAGCAGACCTAGCCTAGTGGCGTTCCAGTCCAATTTTGCGCGCGCCGCTCCGTCGCTGACGTCTGAAGTGCTTCGGCTGATACCACGACGTCGGGATACCCATAACTACTCCCACGTAGATGGTTAGTGCGTATAGGCTCGTAGCCGACTCAGATCAAATACCAAGATCTCATTAAGCGTGTTAAGTATCCGCGAACGCCGAACAGGGCCAGGCCCACCTGTCTCCTAGGTGGTCTCAACCTGCCCTGTCGCTCCGCCACAAAGTAACCGTCGGGGACCGTCGGGAACCCAGGCCCACCTCTACCGGGATGGAACCACCTGCCCCTTCAGCCCCCAACCCTGAACAGCATCACAGGTAATGTAACAGTGTATAGTATATAGTATATGCCCGTGATCACCTCCCGAAGTGATCACAGCCCAGTAGTATAGCATGGCAGACGGACAAGAGTGTAGGGCCACTGATGGAACACTAGCATCCTATACTAAGCATTTAGGATTGCGGGTAAGGTATCAATGACGGTAGCAACAATGACAGGCTATGCATCAGAATAGGATTAACGAAAAGCAGTAACATGCTACACTACTCTAATGCAAGCAGTATAGAGGAGAATAGGCGATATCTGGTGATCAAGGGGGGGGGGCTTGCCTGGTTGCTCAGACAAGGAGGGGGTCGTCGGTGACGTAGTCGTACTCGGTGGCATCAGCGTCGGTCTCGTAGTCTACCGGAGAGAAGAGGGGGAAGAAATAATGAATACAGAGCAAACAAAGCATCACAAAATATAACAAGGCAATACGCGGTGTTCGGTGTGCCCTAACGCGGTAGTAGGTGATACCGGTGAAGAGGGGAAAACATCCGGAAAAGTATTCCCGGTGTTTCGTGTTTTCGGGCAGAGGAGCCGGAGGGGGAAAGTTGCGGGTTCGATAGGTTAGAGGGGTGTGGCGGACGAACGGACTGCGTATCCGGAATCGTCTCGTCGTTCTGAGCAACTTTCATGTTGAAAACATTTTAATCCGAGTTACGGATTAAAAGATATGATTTTCTAAAGATTTTATTAATTTCTGAAATTTAATTATTTATTTAATTAATTCGAAAAATGTATTAATGACGTCAACATGATGTCATGCTGACGTCAGCAGTCAACAGGGGTTGACTGAGTCAACCCTGACAGGTGGGTCCCGTTCGTCATACTCTATTAACTTAATTAGCCTAATCAAAGTTAATTAACCTTAGTTAATTAGGTTAACTAACAAGCTTAATTAATTTAATTAATTCACTAATTAATTAATTAATTAATTAATTATTAATTTTATTAATTCATTTTTATTTTAGTTATTTTTATTACCTTTTTTTTCGTTCTCGGGCTGTGGGCCCCTCGTGCCATAGGCCCAATGGCCTATGGTGGGTCGAGCGACGGGCATTGGTGGTGGTAACGGGCGCGCCCGACTATGGGCGAATCAGAGCGCTGCTTCGGTCGAGGCCATTGGTACGGCCGCCGGCGCCCATGACGCCGGTCAGGGGAAGCGGCGGAGGGGAGGAACTGGAGCGGGAGGCCGGCGCAGATGGCCGCGGTGGCCAGCGGGGTCGTCGCGGGCGGTCTCGAGTAGAGACAGCGAGCGGGGTGATGGTGGTTGCGTCGGAGGCAGCAGGGGGCTGCGGTGGTGCGGGCCACGGCAGGTGCGAGCGCTCCGGGAAGGAGCAGCACTACAGGTGTGGCTCGGCGCGGCTGCGGTTGCGCGTGACGGCACGCCGGGCGAGGCTAGGCCGCGGTGAGCACGGGCGGCGCGCGTACAGGGCGATGGTCAGGGGCGTGCACCGAGTGCGGCGGCCGCGGCGACGGACTAGGAACGCACGTTCGAGGGAGACAGAAAGGAGAGCGGAGTTTCGCTCACCCCCGATGCAGGGGTTCGCCGGCGAGGCTCGACGGAGTCCGCCGGGGAGGAGGTCGGGGAGGCGAGCGCCGACGGTAGGCGGCGGGGCGTCCATCCAGCGCCGAGGTGGCGAGGCGTCCATCCAGTGGCGTGGTGGCGGGGCGTCCATCCAACGGCAAGGGGGGGTCGGGCGCGGGGTACTTGGCGACGCTGGAGAACGGGAGAGGGTGGGTGTCTCGGTCACGAGGAGTGGGGGTTCGTGCGGGAGGAGTGGGGGGTTCGTGCGGGGCAACGGGGATGATCCCGATCCAGATCTGGATCGATGGGGGAAGTGGGGGGGTTGCCCTAGGGTTCGATCGGGGTGGGGGATAAGGAGGAGGGGAGTGGGGCGCCGGCTGGGCCGGCCTGGTTAGCCCAATGGCCAGCTGGGCTGAGGCCCAGCAGGGGGGGGTGTTTCTTTTCCCTTTTTTGTTTGTTCTGTTTTTTTTTAATATTCTATTACTTTTCTGTTTTCTTTTATTTTTGTTTTATAAAATCTAAAAGCGACAACTAATTTGGTGTTATTAAATAGGTCACAACCCCAAATATTTTGGCACTTTAAATAAAGTATTTTTGCATTTGCTTATTATTTTAAAAGCATTTTTAATAATTGTTTTATCGCCGTTTTAGTTTATTTAGTGCATTTAAGTATTTTATTCAAAGATGATTTCTTCACCAACATTTATTATGGACTATTTGACACATTAGGAACAACTTAGTTTTGACTATTGAAAACTTTAATTGTTTTGACTTTAATTCAAGTCTGAATTTGGATCGGTTCTGAACTAACGCGAGATTATCAACAATATTCGAGGCGACGTGGCATCATTACTAGAGGGTTACTGTAGCGTAACTATCCGGGCGTCACAAGGAGCTCGGCTACTCGCTCTAGCAACACGTCGCGGCCACCCTCTAGCAGTCGGCACCGTAGTAGCTCTCGAGCCACCGTGAGCGCGGCCCTGGAGTTCGCCTACTCCAACCGGGTGTGCGGCGCTGTCGCCGCGGCGTGGTTCGAAGCTCTTGCTGCTGATCGCACCTGCCACGGTGTGAGGGCAGGTGGTGTTTGGCCGCGTTGCACGTGCCCCGCAGTGCCCGGCAGAGCGGGAGCTGCCTGAGGCGCAAGGTTGAGGTCGCCCTGGGCTGGCGGCACGGCTGGGCGGCCGACGCCGCCCAGCGATCGACGTTGGCAGCTGGGTCGCTTGACATCAGTGCAGCGAGGCGACGAAACACGAGGCGGCGGAAGAAGGACTCCGGCGCACCCCTACCTGGCGTGCCAAATGTCGGATTGGGTTTCGGCAGACCCTTGAGGTTCAAACACTGGGGTGCGCATGAAGATCTTTCCCCTACCAGCTCACGCGTCGAAGTCTAGCAAGGATCTAAGCAAGAAAGATGAGCACACAAGGGACACGAGATTTAGACTGGTTCAGGCCACCATTGTGGTCTAATACCCTACTCCAGTGTGTGGTGTGGTGGATTGCCTCAGGGGCTGATGATGAACAGTACAAAGGGAGAACAGCCTCGCGAGGGGCTGTTCTTGAGCTGGTGCAATGAACTGCTAGGGTGAGTTCGGTCGCCTCTCTCTCTGCTCGATCTGTTCTCTCCATGCCCTACCCGGTGGTGGCTAGTCCTATTTATAGAGGGAGGCCCTGGGCCTCTTCCCAAATAATGAGCGGGGCGCCAACAATTGGCCATTTTGAGGGGGAACATCTGGTACACTTATCCTGACTAAAGTTGGTCTTCGGCTGCCAAAGGCTCTGACGATGACGCCGTCCTGGGCTCCACGATGACCCCCATCCTGCTGTTCTTCTGGTCTTGGTCTTGTTGCACCCAAACGGTAACCTTTGCCTGATACCTTGGCCTGTGCTTACCTGCTTTGCACCAAAGGGGAAACAAGGACACTGCGCAGGCTGGTGCCCGCCTGGCACCTGCCTGGCCTCGATCGTCATGGCTTGCGTCACGGACTCCTCGCGAGGTACCCTGCCTTGATCTCTTCGCCTTCTCGCGAGCCTACCTGAGGAGGCTGCTCCTGAGGAAGCTTCCTATCGTTCGCCCCGTGAGGCTTGGCCCCTCGTGAGGGTCTTGAGCTTGAGCTGATGAAGCTGGGCTGCATTGGGCCCCCACTTGAGCCACGCCGCAGGCCGCAGGCAGGCAAGTCTGGGGACCGCCGTTCCCCGAACGCCGACACACACACACACACACACACACACAGACACACACACACACACATATATATATATATGTGTGTGTGTGTGTGTGTGTGTGTGTGTATGAACCAAATCAACATTGTGAAGATAAATCATGACGATAGTTTAATGTTAAAGACAATCCAAATTCGATGACTTTGCAATTTTTAACGCCAAGAGAAACACTTCAATAAGAATTTGGTGGCGGTGTTACCCACCATATAGGAATTATTAGACCTAGAGACGGCACACAATTATCATGGCGCTCCGAAGGCAAATTCCACATTAATGTACTGACACTCAGAAGGTAAGTCTTCATTAATTGAAGATATACGTTACTTCATGTGTTGCACATCTAAGTCGTCAACATGCATAAGCGTTAGGATGTGTGTCCATTCACAGGACATTCGAGGATTCTAGGATATTTAGCTCACACCGCAACTTGCAAAACCTTTTCTCATCCAAGGGCTTAGTGAAGATATCAGCCAATTGCTCTTCAGTGTTGACGTGAATGATATCAATGTCTTCTTTGTTGACGTGATCTCTGAGAAAATGATGACGGATCTAAATGTGCTTTGTCTTCGAGTGTTGAACTGGTTTCTTGGAAAGCATGATGGCGCTTTCATTATCACAGAAGAGTGGCATGTTCTTCATGTTGATGCCATAATCCTTAAGAGCTTGCTTCATCCATACAAGCTGAGCACACCATGATCCAGCAGCAATGTATTCAGATTCAGTAGTGGAGAGTGACACACAGTTCTGCTTCTTTGAAGACCAACAAACAAGTGATCGACCAAGAAAGGGACATGTTCCTTTGGTGCCGCTTGGAATCGGGCACACATGCAATGCTAAGCATTATATCTGGCCTAGATGCACATAAGTAAAGTAAGGAACCAATCATTGAGCGGTATACCTTTTGATCGAACTCTTAACCATTGTCGTCAAGACCTAGATGACTCTTGGTTGGCATTGGCGTCGTGTAACCTTTGCAGTCTTGGATTCCAAACTTCTTCAGGCATTCTTTGAGGTATTCTCTTGTGATATGAAGATGCCATTTTTCTGCTGACGGATTTCAAGACCAAGGAAGAACTTCAGCTCACCCATCATGGACATATGATATTGTTCTTGCATCATGTGTCCAAACTCATCGTTGTATCTCTTGTCAGTGCAGCCAAAGATAATGTCATCCACATAGATTTGGCACCCAAACAGGTCACCGTCGTATGACTTCGTGAAGAGTGTTGGATCTAGTGAACCAGGATTGAAGACTTTGCTCTTGAAGAAGTCTTTGAGTGTGTCATACCAAGCACGAGGAGCTTGTTTGAGGCCATATAGTGCCTTGTTGAGCCTGTACACCATATCAGGATGTTTTGGATCTTCAAAGCCAGGTGGTTGTGCAACATACACTTCTTCTCCAATCTTGCCATTGAGAAAGGCACTCTTCACATCCATTTGATACAGAAGAATATTGTGATGGTTGGCATATGCAAGCAGTATGCGAATGGATTCAAGTCTTGCCACAGGAGCAAATGTTTCATCAAAGTCAATCCCTTCAACTTGAGTGTAGCCTTGAGCAATCAGACGAGACGTGTTTCTGACAACTTGACCATGTTCATCTTGTTTGTTGAGATAGATCCATTTGGTGCCAACGATATTATGCTTGCAAGGATCAGGACGCTTCACTAGTTCCCAGACATTGTTCAACTCGAACTGATGAAGCTCTTCTCGTATGGCTTGAATGCAATCAGGTTCCATGAAAGCTTCATCAACTTTCTTGGGTCCAGATATTGACACAAATGCAAAGTTCCCACAGAAATTTGCCAGTTGTGTTGCTCTTGAACGAGTGAGTGGACCAGGTGCATTGATGTTGTCAATGATCTTCTCAATCTGTACTTCATTTGCAACACGGGGATGTACTGGACGAAGATTTTGCCCTTGCAGATCATTGTCTTCAGCTTCAGCATTAACTTCAGGATGAGCATTGTCGTCAGGTTGACTTGGTGCGATGATGAGTTCATCTTCGTCCCGAGGTTCAGATGGTATGATCTCTTCAGTACCCATGAGCTTGATAGATTCACTAGGAGGAACTTCATCTAGCACATTTGGCAGGTGCTCTCTTTGCGAGCCGTTAGTCTCATCAAACCGCACATCCACAGTTTCAACCACTTTATAGTGAAAGAGGTTGAAGACTCCGTTGGAGTGCGAGTCCTTTCCGTAACCAAGCATAAAACCTTCATTTGTTTTTGGTGCAAATTTTGAAGTGTGATGTGGATACTTGATCCAGCACCTAGCACCAAATACTCTAATGTAACTGACGTTTGGCTTCTTACTAGTTAGCAGCTCATATGATGTTTTCTTCAGAAGCTTATGAAGGTAAACTCGGTTGATGATGTGGCATGCAGTGTCAATGGCTTCAGGCCAGAACTTTCTTGGAGTCTTGTACTCATCTAGCATCGTCCGAGCCATCTCGATGAGGGTTCTGTTATTGCGCTCCATGATGCCATTCTGCTGAGGTGTGTAGAGAGCAGAAAACTCATGAGTGATGCCAAGTGTATCAAGGTAAGTGTCAAGGCCGGTGTTCTTGAATTATGTGCCATTGTCACTTCTAATATGCTTGATCTTGAAACCGTAGTTCATCATGGCATGATTGGAGAAGCGTCTGAAGACATCCTGCACTTCATTCTTATAGAGAATTATATGCACCCAGGTATATCTTCAGTAATCATCAGCAATAATGAAACCATAGAGACAAGCAGTGGTAGTAAGAGTAGAGTAATGAGTAGGGCTGAATAAGTCCATGTGAAGCAGCTCGAAGGGTTGAGATGTCGTCATGATTGTCTTCGAGGGATGCTTCGCCCTAGTCATCTTCCCAGCTTCACAGGCACCACACAGATGGTCTTTCTTGAACTTGACGCCTTCGATGCCCACGACGTGCTTCTTCTTTGCGAGAGTGTACAAGTTGCTCATGCTCGCATGTCCTAGCCTCCGATGGCAAAGCCAACACTCTGAAGCTTTTGCTAGAGGCAACACTACAAAAAAATACACTTCCGTGATGATACGTGTTTGTCACAGTAGGTCGCGTTTTTTGTCATGCATGTACATCCATGACAAATTTATGACAGAATCAAGATAGTCATGCCTGTGCTGTCGTAGAAGTGTTCCATGACATTACCAAAATTATCATCACGGAAGTGTCCACTTCCATGATGATAAATCGCGCGTCACAGAAGTGCTTTTGTCAAGGGTGACCGACATGTGGCATCCACCGTAACGGAACGCCGTTAAGCTATCGGGTCGGGTTTTCGATCCGATAACCCGTTAACAGCCCCGTCCAATGGGGATTTTCCACGTGTAAAATCATCATTGGCTGGAGGAGACACGTGTCAGGTCAGCGCTGGCATAGGTGTCACTCATCTAATGGGCGAGACGCGCCTATGATATGTTGACACGTGGATCGGCCCATCAAGTTTAAATGGGCCGGCCCAACTGAAGGCCCACAAGATTTTGCGGACCATAATGGGCCGGCCCAGCTAAAGGCCCACGAGATTTTGCGGACCATAATGGGTTGGCCCAGCTAAAGGCCCACAAGATTTTGTGGGCCATAACAGGCCGGCCCAGGTAAAGGCCCACAAGATTTGTGTGTGCCATAATGGGCCGACCCAGGTAAAGGCCCACAAGATTCTTGCGGATCATAATGGGCCGGCCCGACTAAAGGCCCACGAGATTTCGCCGACATTAATGGGCCAGCCTAGCTGTAAGCCCACAAGAATGTGAGGACCCTAGTAGGCCGGCCCATTAACTGGCTGCCATGTTTTGAGCCAAATGTCGTCCCATATTTGATCCGGTCCATTAATGGCCTGCCATGTTCCGGGCCTAATAGTGGCAAATATGAGATCCGGCCGTTAAAAGCCTACCACATTCTGGGCAAAATTACGGCCCAGATCAGGTCCGGCCCTTTAAGAGGCTATGGGCTCAATTGTGGCCCATATCAGATTTGGCCCGTCAACTGCACACTATGCTTTTGGGCCCACTTGCTAAAGGCCCACTTAGTAATTCGGCCTGATATTACTTTTGGCCTGTTAAGGGCCCGTTTAACATTTCGGCCCTATATTAATTTCGGCCTATTAAATGCTCGTCATATAGTTGGGCCTAACTACGGCCCGGTTTGCATTCGGCCTGCTCGCAGCCGATATCTGATTGGGCCAAACAAGGACCGAGACAATTTTGGCATGTTAAAAGCCCATGATTTGATTCGCACAATCATGGGTCGGGGTTCATTTCGGGCTGCTGCCTGCCCGTTAGTTGTTCGGCACGTTTCAGGTCCAACCTACATCGTGATTGGATGACGGCCCGATTATGTACCGTAATTTTACGGTTTGGCCGGTTTACTGCGAAGACAGGATATATATACAGTAAAATAACTGCAGCATCATGAATAAGAAAAAACCTAGACTATACAATAAAGAAATTACAGCATATTACATCCACTGGGCATCAAAGTTCACCACTATGATAATAAAGCACAAGCAGACACCAGATTACATACACTGGGCATCAAAGATCGCCACCAGTGCAAATAAACACGTCGACAAAATAATATACAAAACCGACAGCACTTCAATAGAGTTCAAGAAAGGTTAGCCCTGCTGGGGAGCTGCAGCGCAAGCAGCTGAGCAAGACGATGAGACTGCGCTTGTTCAACACTTAAATCTTCCTAACTCTGAAAGATAAACAAGCAGACAGATGACAGGTTTTGCACATAAAAGTATCAGTGCTGACAATTCATCACATTTCTTACTGACGAATAAAGTGACACAGTTTAAAATTGCATTAACACAATATGGTATTGTTCAGGTCAAGACATGGCAGGAAATGACATTGTGAAGGAGTTGGCGGCTTCACGACACCACTGGATTACATATCAAGAACTCATAAGTATCAATGGTTAGTGTGTTGTCAATTTATCCCTTTTAGGTTGGCAAATAAAGAGAAGATTTAAATAATACTCCCTCCGTCCGGAATTACTTGTCATCAAAATGGATGTGTCTGGAACTAAAATACATCTAGATACATCCATTTCAATGACAAGTATTTTCGGACGGAGGGAGTAGTAGAATGATATGACATTGTTCATAGTTAAGACATTGCAGAATATGACATTGTTCATAGTTAAGACATTGCAGAATATGACATTATGCTGTAGTGGGTAGGTTCACCACACCACTGGATTACAGATGAAGAACAGAAGCATAGATGCAGTGCAAAAGAAGATCACTTGCTCTGTATAGTTTAATTTACATGGTATGAATAAGGAACTTGGTTGTACAACTGAAAACTTAAATTGAGAAAGGACAAACTTTTGTTTATGAACTACATAATAAACTTTAAACATGCAATTTGATGCAAACACCAAAAATAAACATTTGTTGCAGTCATGCCTAACCAAATATATACAACAAAGTTTGAAGGCTTGAGATGGACAAACTTACATTATTGGTGAAGACAGGCTCTATAAAGGCCTTGTCCATGCTGATGCGGGGGGTAATTCAAGAAGTTTACCACAGAATCTTCTTCATAAGCATTGCCTTATTCTACATTTTGTTAAGAGTAAATATAGATGTGATAATATACGAAAAAATGGAGAATATTTAAGATAAGATGAAGAGTGATGCTACATAACCAAGTAGCTATAAATGTAAGTGCAGCGATACAGGCAAAAGGTACAGCCAAGAGCAATGCACAGCTAAACTTCTTCAGTACCAACCTTATGGTAAGAGTAAATATAGATCTAATGTGTAGAAAATGGAGGGCAAAGGAAAATAAGCTGCAGAGTGATGGTACATGAACAACTACCTGTCATTATAAGTACACTGACAAAGGATAGCATGTACTTACAAGAACAATGCAGAGCTAAAAAACCATTGCCATTGGATATATTCTACACTAATGTAACCATTCATACAGATCAGATAATTTGGAGCGAACAATTGATAAGCAAGCTATCAATCATACTACTATCACATAATGAACCAGGTATGTATGCAAGTACAGTGATACAGGACAATAGGTACTAACAAGAGCAAAGCAGCGGGAAGCATATTTGCGATATCCTGTCGTTCTTTTCAAACCGGAATTCTTCTTCGAGCAGATTTCCTGCAAAAAAGATCCGTAAGGCACATGCGGAAAAGTAGAAGTTCAAATTGTCATATGATTTCATAGACAGTACCTCATCCTGGGAACGAGACCAGTGCATAACAAGGTTTTTCCATTCAATGTCTTCTAAATTTAGCACAGGAGACTTCACTGGAAATTTGTTTATAGACTTGCCACCAAAGTGTGATTTCCTCAAGTAACACCGATACTGTTGCAATGCTTCCTTGAAAAGCACAAGCAAGCTTTGCTCGTCATGACTATCCAGATTGACCCTCGCCTAGTTACAACAATGTAATGTAAATCATTGATGTGTTCAGTCAGCAGAAAACAGGAAAATATTAACCATGAATAATAGCACTTACACGTAAGTTGGACAAGAAGATGTGAAAATGGTGTTTGTCTTCACAATAATCTTCCCATGATGGGAATATATGCACGTAGTCCCAAACAACATTGAAGGCATTGTCTTTTAAACTGGGAATAAATGGAATGGGGTTCCAATCTGCAGGAATTGGCCATCTCTGCAGTTGGGATAGGTCTTCGGCCGGTGGACTTGCTGTACTTTTTGCTGGAGTGGGATTTTTCTGTGGTACAGTTGGTGCAATGGCAAATGAAATCGGTATACCTTTTGCTGGAGTGCAGGTCCTGTGTTGTGGGGCTAGTGGTGTGGCCAGTGAAGTATGGGTATAGTCTGCTCGAGTCGGTCCTACATTTTGTGTCACTGGTTGTGAAGCCAATATAAGTGGGGTGCTGTCTGATTTCTCCGGCACCACCACATTTTTCAAGGACTTTGCTGGTGCTCCTTCAGGTTCGGCAATCACCCTCTTCCTTCTTGATGTCTGAAGCACACGAACAGCATTTGAGTGGAAAAACATGGTATGATGACAGATGGAATATGTATTGATAATTGATGGGCATGGCATCTCGACATATATGATGAGTAAACTAAGCAGATGGCGGTGCAACAAAGTAGAAGAAATGCAAGACAACATATGCAAGATACCCACAATCAATAAAGCATTGCCAAATTAGAATAGGCACCTTGATGGGTGAACAGGACAGGCCATCTTCCTTTGACTCCTCGAGGTTAGAATAGTCATTAGGATCACTGAACAAGAGTCAACAGTTTCATTGCATCCAGAATGGCACTCAATGCCTTGGTGCCAATTTTGTAAGTCATTGCAGTGTTTAGCTTCAAGAGTGGGCTGCTGCTACTGCGACACAGAGCAGCTACACAGATCATAGTGTAGATATAACGGGAAAACCTTAAGCATCAGAGTAAAATCAGCAAAGTGGAACTTGCTAGAATATATGTGCTAGTATTGACGGTACGGCTAGAAAGGCTTCGGATACCACCTCTCTTCAAGTGAAGGTGCAGTACTGTTAATATCAGTGTAACTCTCAAAGGCGACACAGCTCCGCGCATTTCCTTGCTATTCTTATAGGATTCAAGTGGGCAGGCCACTACAAATCCTATTCCTATGTTTACAAGATCCTATGAATCAAAGAGGCTCAAAGTGTCCATCACAACCGACCGTATAGACCTCTACACTGCAAATGTCCCTACTCATCTTCAGTACAAGGAACATACTGTACTACTAGCATAATCCCTCCGTTCCAAAATATAAGTCTTGGTATAGATTTCCACTATGGATCACATATAGATGTATCCAGATACATTTTAGAGTGTAGATTCACTCATTTTGCTCCATATGTAGTCCATGGTGGAATCTATACCAAGACTTGTATTTAGGAACGGAGAGAGTATATATTAAAGAAGAACGGAAGAGGAACATGGTAAAGAAGAGCAAGCAGATTTTGGATAATAAAATGTTGGTTGCGCAGTGCTCACACATGATGAACCAGAGCGCATTAGGAATGCAACTCCCAGTTGTCTCTCGACCATTTCGGGCGGTTGGATGAAGATCCTACGTCTCCTAACCCTTCTTCTTCCTTGTCTCTGATTCTTCCCATACAGAACACCGCACGGGCCGCCGGCCGGACCACTGGCCCCCACCGCCTGTGTTCCTCCGCCACCCCCACCCCCCACCCGCGTCGAGTTTTATTCATTCGGTGAGGCCCCACAACCACCCGAGCCCCTTGGATCGCACCGGCGAACTCCGGCGAGCTCTGAAAAATCGACTGACCCAATTTTGAAATTTAGTCTACTGTGATTTAACTAGTGTGGAATATAAAAGGGGAAAACCATAAGCATTGGGAGTATAGTGTTGAGCGTGCCATGGCGGATCTGAAGGTGCAAACCGGACAAAGGCAACTTTGCAACCAAGACAAGGAATCAGAGTAAAGCAGTGGCAATCTATTTTATTGTTGCGATAAATAAGTTGAGCAGATACGAAAGAGTACCGCCTCTGGTGCGGCACCGTGTACGCATCTGCTGAGAATTTCACGATGCTGCGGTAGCGGTGGCTATCGGCGGCTGGAAGCAGATCTAGGAGGGTAGACGGTGGCGGCGGGGCACGGTGGACGAGACGGTCGTAGGAGCAGCGCCGGCAAGGTGGACGACAGCGGGGATGAAGCGAGAGGACGGGATGCAAGGATCCCGGTCCGAAGGCGTGGATGAGAGAGGTCGATCTCTTGTAATGGACGGCGGCGTCGGGGTATCAGCTCCGGCATGGTGGAGGAGGACGGTGGTGGATGGGGTGGCGGACGGCGACAGACGGGGGAGGGTGGGGTGGAGAGGATGTTTTGGCGCCCACGGAGTACGAATGGGGAAAAGGGAGGTAGAGAGGAAGGGGGGAACCATGTATTCAGGGTGCGCTTGTCTCAAATGCGAGGAAATTTACAAACTTAGCCCCCGTTTAAAATTTCTACTACATCACAACAACATTAGTCGGTTGGGGATAGGATAGTAATCTCGCATACACCGAATATTTGCCAACGAGAGTTTGTTTTTGGCGCCCACCGTGTATGAATATGAATCGGGGAGGGCGTCGATTTCGGTCGAGGGCACACTGTGTTTTGGCGCCCACCGTGTATGAATCCGGGTGAGAGGCGGTTACGCCACGTTTGGGTGAAATTACAAACCTACCCCTATCGAAACATATAGAAATACAGCAGATAGGCTTTACATGGCAGGGATAGGCAGTAGTGATTTCCATCTCGCAGATTTTGGTTTCGGGCGGTTACTGCGACTTTCCCCGCTTCCTTCAAATTTTGTAGACTGCACGTTTACCGTGCCAACTCAATTCGAATCCCGTTTGTATTCTACTATTTTTTTGGGCGGGATCCATTTTCAATTGGAATTACATTCTATATACATCATTTTTTTATATATACTTTCAAAAGCACAACAAAGAATTCTGCTCCTTTATATGTATAATATGATTTACAAATACAACGATCTCGAAATCTTAAGGTTGAATTCGAAAAATTTTAACCAAATTATGTTCTACTAAAATGTATGGATCAGTAATATCTACATATTAAATAACATAGATGTGTGTGAATTCATATGAGTATGCATGTTTGATAGATCAATTTTGGTTCAAGTATGGATTACATGTATCATCATCTCGAATTCAAATATTTGAGTCCCTTTTTTGTTCACTCCTTTCACGCCCATCTCTCTCGCATGCATGCTCCTTTAGGTAGCTATCACTCTCTTTTCCCTAGCTCACCCGCATGCTCACTTTATTTTTCTCCTATCCTCGCAAACATGGTCTCTCGACGTCTCCCTTGAGAAGTGTCACACTCTCCCTATCGTTATACATTACACGGTTTTCATTATCTCTCACGTCTCTACTGTTCTCTGGTATCACTCAGTACCTAAGCTTTCTTTTTCACCACCACACACACAGTCTCCACTCATCTTTCACTTTGTCTTTCTCTCTATGGGATTCTCTCACACACCCTATATGTCTCTACATATGACTCATACCACTAAAATTACTCTCTCTCTCTCTCCTGTAGACACAACATTTGTTGCGGTCTCCTTTTCATCTCCATCCCAGACTGACATTATTCATTTATTTACGGATCAGACAACCCCGACTACCGTTGAGGGAGTCCTAGATTAGGGGGTGTCCGGATGGCCGGACTATGACCTTTGGCCGGACTCCCGGACTATGAAGATACAAGATTGAAGACTCCGTCCCGTGTCCGGATGGGACTTTCCTTGGCGTGGAAGGCAAGCTTGGCGATATGATATGAAGATCTCCTCCCATTGTAACCGACTCTGTGTAACCCTAGCCCTCTCCGGTGTCTATATAAACCGGAGAGTTTTAGTCCGTAGGACGAACAACAATCATACCATAGGCTAGCTTCTAGGGTTTAGCCTCTCTGATCTCGTGGTAGATCCACTCTTGTACTACCCATACCATCAATATCAATCAAGCAGGAGTAGGGTTTTACCTCCATCGAGAGGGCCCGAACCTGGGTAAAAACATCGTGTCCCTTGTCTCCTATTACCATCCGCCTAGACGCACAGTTCGGGACCCCCTACCCGAGATCCGCCAGTTTTGACACCGACATTGGTGCTTTCATTGAGAGTTCCTCTGTGTCGTCACCTTTAGGCCCGATGGATTCTGCGATCATCAATCACGACGCGGTCCAGGGTGAGACCTTTCTCCCCCGACAGATCTTCATATTCGGCGGCTTCGCACTGCGGGCCAACTCGCTTGGCCATCTGGAGCAGATCGAAAGCTATGCCCTTGGCCATCAGGTCAGGTTCGGAAGTTTAAACTACACGGCCGACATCCGCGGGGACTTGATCTTCGACGGATTCGAGCCACGGCCGAGCACGCCGCACTGTCACGATGGGCATAATTTAGCTCTGCCGCCGGACAACGCCCAGAGCGTCGCTCAGGTGCCCGCTCCGACCATTAGCTCGGAGCCGACTGCGCTAGTCGGGGATGGACGGTTGGACGCCACCCCGGGAGCCACAATCTCTACAGCGATAGAGCCGAATACCAGCCTAGTCCTTTGCAGGGCCCGTGACTCCAAGATGCCGGACTCCGTTCCGGACTCCGTATATTCCGCACCTCTTCCGATCGAACCCGATTGGGCTCCGATCATGGAGTTCACCGCCACAGACGTCTTTCAGCACTCGCCCTTTGGCGATATCCTGAATTCACTAAAGTCTCTCTCTTTGTCAGGAGAGCCCTGGCCGGATTACGGTCAGCATGGTTGGGATGCGGACGACGAAGAAATTTGAAACCCACCCACCACCCACTTGGTATCCACTGTCGACGATCTAACCGACATGCTCGACTTTGACTCCGAAGACATCGACGGTATGGACGCCGATAAAGGAGACGAACAAGAACCAGCACCTATAGGGCACTGGAAAGCCACCTCATCATGCGATGTATACATGGTGGGCACACCTAACAGAGATGACAACGAGGATCAAAAGGGCACAACCAGGGATCGCTCCCTCGAAAAACAATCAAAGAGGCGGCATAAGCGCAAGGCCAAGCCCCACCTCGACAAAGACCCAGCCATAGAGCAGGGTGAATCAACGGAAGACGAACATGCCATCGAGCAACCTTCCAAACAGGGCGGACAATCCGAACAACCCATCCCCGGGAAAGATAATAGTCCGGACGACCTCACGCCGGACAAATTACTGGAACATCAGAACCTCCACCAAAGGCTCATTGCCACTGCATGTAGCCTGAAAAAGCAGAAGCGGAGGCTCAAAACAGCGGAAGATGCACTCAGGATCAGATGGGGCAAAGTACTCAATACCGCACACAAGTACGGCAACAGTCGTCACACAAAGAGCTATCCGAAGTGGAAACTACTACCGGAATTTGATGAAGAGGCCATAAAGCCCCCACAGTCAAAAAATGAGGAAACCACAAGGTCGGATAGACGACCCCACGATCGATCTCAAGCAACAGAGGGCGCCGCACTCAATATGGCGCGCGATCCGTCCAAGAATTCACATCAAAAAACTGGCCCAACCAAATCCATCTATGGGCCAAGAAAGCAAGCTCCGGTGAGCAATGCAATGATAAAAATATCCGAACATCGCGACACACCTAAATACAGGGGCGTTGCACATCCCCTATGTTTTACCGATGAAGTGCTGGATCATGAATTTCCAGCGGGATTCAAGCCCGTAAACATAGAAGCATACGACAGAACAACAGACCCTAGAGTCTGGATCGAGGATTACATCCTCCACTTACACATGGCCAGAGGAGATGACCTCCACGTCATAACATACTTACCCCTTAAGCTCAAAGGGCCAGCCCGGCATTGGCTTAAAAGCCTTCCCGAAAACACCATGGGAAGTTGGGAAGCGCTCGAGGATGCTTTCCGGGCAAATTTTCAAGGGACCTATGTCCGACCTCCGGATGCAGATGATCTAAGTCATATAACTCAGTAGCCTGGAGAGTCAGCCCGGAAACTCTAGAACAGATTCCTTACTAAAAAGAATCAGATAGTCGACTATCCGGACGCCGAGGCCCTAGCAGCTTTCAAACATAGCGTCTGAGAGGAATGGCTCGCCAGACACCTCGAACAAGAAAAGCCAAGAACAATGGCCGCCTTAACAAGCCTCATGACCCGCTTTTGTGCAGGAGAGGATAGCTGGTTGGCAAGAAGCAGCACCAGCGACCCGAATACATCCAAACCCAGAGATGGGAACGGGAAACTGTGTCGTAACAAAGAACCGCGCCGGATCAAGGACAACGGCCCGATGAGCATGGCAGTAAACGCCGGATTCAAAAGCTCTCGGCAACATCAGAAAAAGCCGCCCCCCAAAGATGACAGGGACGAGCTATCCAACCTCAACAAAATCTTGGATAAAATAGGTCAAATCCACAGTACTCCTGGGAGACCTGCAAACCATACCCACAGAGATTGTTGGGTATTCAAGCAGTCCGGCAAACTCAACGCCGAACACAAGGGGCTTGACACACCAAGCGAGGATGACGACGCACCCCACAAGCAGAACACCGAGGAACAAAAGAAGTTCCCACAAGAAGTCAAGACAGTAAATTCACTTCAGATGACAAAAGGGAAAAACAGAACGGCGCTTATGAGCACACGCGCCGTACGGCCAGCCCCAGAGGAGCACCGCCACTGGTTGTTACAACCAATCACCTTTGATCATCAGGACTACTCCAAAGGAGCCCGAAACGCAGGCTGGACTGCCTTGGTCGTGAATCCGATTATTAACGGACTCCAATTTACAAAAGTCCTTATGGACGGCGGCAGTGACTTGAACCTGTTATATCAGGACACAATCCGCAAACTAGGGGTAAACCCAGCTATAATCCGCCATGGCAACACTTCCTTTCAAGGAGTCACGCCGAGTCCAGATACCCAAAGTATGGGTTCCCTTTCGTTAGAAGTCACGTTCGGCTCACCCGAAAACTTCCAAAGCGAAAAGCTAACATTCCACATCGCCCCATTCGTAAGTCGCTATCAAGCGCTACTGGGACGTGAAGCTTTCTCCCGCTTTAACACAATACCGCATTATGCATCCCTTACACTTAAAATGCCCGGCCCACGAGGCATCATCTCATTACAAGGGAGCATAAATTGACCCCCAAAGTACGGGCAAAGGTGCGACCGCCTGGACAGCCGCCCACTAATCCAGCCCTACTATCTCGGACACGGCTCGACGAGTCCGGCGTAAATGTACATATGCTTAATAGCCGCATAACCCCGTATAAGGGGCTCCGCGTGTTCACGCCCGGAGACAATACGGCGCAATTCTTGCTCCAACTATATTTTGTTTATTTTAATATAGATTTCTCGCACACTTATTTTTTACTAAGTTCCTCTCTTTCGCAGACGAACATCGTGCTACGCCCGTCCAGGATACGGCACAATGGAGACACAGGCGCAGACGTGCAGCAGGGACCCGTTTCAAGGATTCTTTTCAGATTAAGACCCTGTGGAAACCCTTTTTACTGTCTCTTGTTGACAACATCCCCCGGTTTTCGCTATAACCGAGGAGGAGGCTGGCGTCTTGGCATGTGGCCACGCCAGAATTTTTGCGCGTACCTGGACACCAGGGGCTTTTTTACCAAGGGCTCTATTTCGGCCCGTCTTCATAAAGACCGAATACCTTAGGGAGTGTTCGGCGTCGCGAGTTTGACCCTATATGCATCAGCTCTGAATCATGTCTTTGGTCAAATGTTGGGTGTGCCCGGCTCCTGTGTTTTGCTGCCTTACGTTCCGTTATATCGGCTAACGCGGCACCAGGAGAACTACTGCGATTGTGCCCCGGTTCGGCCAGGTGAGCACCTCAGTAGAGAAAGTCGAAAACTGACTGTCATGATATAGCGAGAGACTAGTCAACCACTCGATGACTTTCGGAATCTTTAGGATTCCTCCGCATTAACGAAGGGCCGCTTCCCAGTCAGGCACACTCGCGCCCCGAATTCGGGTGAGCGCGGTGCCCCTAGGGGCTATTCAGTAGCCCCACTGTCAAACTCCTATGGCTAAGTGAAAGTGATAAAGCATTATAGTCCGGTTGCCTAGTTCGCCGCGCCACCACCTCCTTTATAGGACCAAGACGTTGGATTAAGTGTGAAAAGGCGCCTTTTTGCGAACACCCCCGCATTCTATGCGTGGGGGCTGAAGCCAACGACTGCCATCTTTCAAGTTATATACGCATATATACATTAAACGGCCGCACAGGAGGCATCATAATTCTTGCAAGCACAAGTATAAAAAGCCTTTATATTCCATCAAAATATTCGTTTTACAATAGTACATGCTATTCGAACACAAGATCCTTCGAGCACTGTGACTCTATTAAACGAGCGCCATGAAGAACTTCCTCAAAGTAGTGCTTGGCAGGTACTCGGCTTTCGTCCGAACCCCGGGATGCAACAACACTGGCCTTCATATCTGCCCAGTATGTTTTGACATGGGCAAGAGCCATCTGTGCGCCCTCTATGCATGCCGACCTCTTCATTGCATCAGCATGCGGCACCGAACCAAGGAACTGCTGCACCGAGCCAAAATAACTCTTCGGCTCCGGCTTCTCCGGCCACAGACGACTCGCAACATACCTCATGGCGAGTCCGGATAACCTGTTCAGCTCCGCCCAGGCGGCCCAACGGTCGGATACCGAAAGTGGGTGTTCTGGATTGTGGAACTGCGACCAAAAAAGCTCTTCCAATCCATGGTCACCTCAGCCGCGGAAGTGTTTGGTCGTGTCTGCCGCACTAGCTGCCAAATCCAGATAAGTGTTTTCCGCACTCCACTGCCGGTCTAACAGAGCATACTTGGGGTCTCCGAACTTCATCCGCAGCATATAGGGCTTTCCAGACGTGATATCTCCGGCCTAACGCAGCTCCTCCTTCATAGCTCTCATTGCAGAGCGAGTATCCTTGGCTTCGGCAGTGATCTTTTCAAGCTCCTTCTGAGCCGCCATATCTTCTTGTTCAAGAAATTTACAGCGGTCAGTAGCATCCTTCAATTTATGGCCATCTCGGCTATTACCTTCTTGCTCTGGCAATGAGCAGCATGTTCGGCTTTTAGCTCTTCAGCCGCTTTAACGGCAGCCGCATCACTTCTCCTTGCTTGTTCCTTGGCTCGGGCAAGTTCCACCCGAAGGTTCTCCACGGCAGCAGCACCATCTACATTAAGCACATACATACAAGGCCCGAGCATCGAGCTCCTATTACCAGGTGTCTTTGGAACATACCTTGTGCCTCGTCTAGCCGCTTATTTACAAGCGCGATGTCGGCATCTGCTACATCAAGTTGCCGCTTTAGCTCGGCAGATTCATCAGCCCGGCTAGCCACCAAACGCCTCGCCACCTTCATGGAAAAGGCGACATATTATACCTGGGGTTATGATCCTTTGTGCGCCGTCACTCTTGACAACACACAGAGTCTCAGGGGCTACTATTTATACAGGGCGCATTTAATATGCGGCTCTACCAAAAGGTACAACTTTTTGCGTACCTCAAAGCCTGTTAGTAAACTCCTGGCAGCCTCGTACAATCCGCTTTCCGCGGATGAAATCCTTCCAATCACCGTATTCATCAACATACGATGTTCTTCTGAGATGGACGCCCTCCCAAGCAGATCCTTCAGCCCCTCTGACTGCGCACCAGAGGGTGCCGGACTAGCCTGACGACCTTTTCCAGGGTCCGGACTTGGGAAAACCCTCTGAGACGACACCTCGGGGTCACCTGCCTCGCGAGATGGTGCAGCAAGGGGAGGTGTTTCGCTCTCTATCATCTCCGGACAAAGATCCCCTGAAGATGAGCTCTGCTGAGAAGGGTTGAGATCCGAACTGCAAGGTAATGTTTCGGTTATCTTCCTCAGAAATAAAACAGGAGTGTCATTCACTATGGAACCCCTCCCTTCACTTACGTCTCGGGGGAGAGCGGGTCCCCTTTAGGCGGCGATTCGGCCGGGGAGTTCTCCGGTGCTAAACCCTCTGGCGAAGATTTCTTCCCCCGTTTTGAGGCCATCACCTCCGGGTCTTCAGAGGCAGTCCTTTTCTTTCCCTGGTCGGGGGAATTTTCGATTCTTCCCTTCCTAACAGCCTCCTTCATGAAGGAGGTAGCTCCTTGGTTCCCCCCTTCGCCTTCCGCCAAAAGCGTGACCTCCATCATCCTGGTTAGCATGGGATTCAGCACGGTCTCGGGTAGGGGGGCTGGACACCTGATAAGCTTTGCCTTCACTATCCACTCCTGTTCAAAGGACAACTCTGTTAAGGGTAATTTTGTGATGAAAATACGGATGGTGTGTCCAAATATGGCGATTGCAGCTCAGACCTGCGTCCTCGGACAAATCCGGACACCTTGCTTGTGATCTGAAGAACAATTTGTACATCTCCACGGGTGTCGCACCCATGAAATGTTGGAGGACTCGTGGTCCCTCCGGATTAAATTCCCACAGGCGGAGAGGTCGACGTTTGCAGGGCAGTGTGCGGAGAATCAGCATAACTTATGCCACTACGGTCAAATTGATATCTCTTTCTAGAAGATCTCGAATGCGGTCCTGCAGCAAGGGCACGTCTTTGGGCAGCCCCCAGAAAAGTCCTTCATTAACCCATGATGCTAGCCGTGGTGGGGGACCCGAGCGAAAAGTAGGTGGCGCCACCCATGTGGTGCCCCTGGGGGCTGTGATGTAAAACCAGTCCCGTTGCCATAAGCCGAACTCCTCTTGAAAAGAGCCCTCGGGCCATGGAGCGCCGACCATCTTTCTTATTATAGCTCCTCCGCACTCAGCATGCTGCCCCTCGATCATCTTCGGTTCCACCTTGAAGGTTCTTAGCCACAATCGGAAGTGAGGAGTAATATGGAGGAAGGCCTCACACACGACAATGAATGATGAGATTTGGAGGATGGACTCCGGAGCTAAGTCGTGGGACTCCAGCCCGTAATAAAACATAAGCCCCCTCACGAAGGGATCAATTGGGAAGCCTAGCCCCCGAAGGAAGTGAGATGCGAACACCACGCTCTCACCGCGCTGGGAAGTGGGAATGGCATACCCTTGAGCAGGCAGCCTATGCAAGATTTTGTCGGTTAGATACCTGGCATCTCTCAGCTTTCGCACATCTTCTTCCGTAACGGAGGAAGGCATCCACCGGCCTTGAAGGTCGGAGCCGGACATCGTCGAAGGTCCGAAGCGCCTAAGAACTAGAGCTTTGGGTGTTGGAACTCGAAGCAAGGGGCAGATTCGATTGGATTGAGAAAGAGGGAGTCGAGCCTTGGTCTCTTTATAAAGGAGTTGAATACCAAGAGCCCTCCCCGTAACCGTTTGAGACTCGCTTTCAATTAGGGAGTCATACCAAAGGCACGGTTGGGTTACCCATGCTCGTATTGATGAGAATCCCAGAATAAGGGGACACGATCTCTGCCTTGACAAGACGTGCCAAGGAAACCGCCTCGCTAAACGCGCTGGGGTGGAACAGTAAAACGATTCGAATAAAGGCCTGGCCGTGACGTGACGTCACGCTGTGGAATACGTCAACAGATTAGATTTGTGCAAATATTATTCTCTCTACGGTGGCATGTGGAACTTATTTTGCAGAACCGGACACTATCCTTGTGTTCAACATCTTCTATGAAGTATTAGGAAGAGGAACCCGTCTTGCAATGCCGAAGACAATTTGCGCGACGGACTCGTCGTCATTGAAGCCTGGTTCAGGGGCTACTAAGGGAGTCCTGGATTAGGGGGTGTCCGGATGGCCGGACTCCCAGACTATGAAGATACAAGATTGAAGACTCCGTCCCATGTCCGGATGGGACTTTCCTTGGCGTGGAAGGCAAGCTTGGTGATACGATATGAAGATCTCCTCCCATTGTAACCAACTCTGTGTAACCCTAGCCCTCTCCGGTGTCTATATAAACCGGAGAGTTTTAGTCCGTAGGACGAACAACAATCATACCATAGGCTAGCTTCTAGGGTTTAGCCTCTCTGATCTCGTGGTAGATCCACTCTTGTACTACCCATACCATCAATATCAATCAAGCAGGAGTAGGGTTTTACCTCCATCGAGAGGGCCCGAACCTGGGTAAAAACATCGTGTCCCTTGTCTCCTGTTACCATCCGCCTAGAAGCACAGTTCGGGACCCCCTACCCGAGACCCGCCGGTTTTGACACCGACAACCGTCTCCTCTCTCTCTCTCACGGACACACACACAACTCCTGCTTCCACTCCCCTTCCCGACTACCGTCTCTCTCTCACACACACAAAACTCTCGCTTTCGCACCCCGACTCGTATTTCTCTCACAAACATTTATCGACTAGCTAGCCTCTAGATAGGTTTATACACCCGCACACTCATGCTTCCACCATCGCATACATGTCTCTCTCCCGCTCCTTGTATCTATGTAGATTTTTCTTCCCTTCTTGAGACACGCCCTCTCGATCGTGCACACACACACTATCGCCTCATTTTAAGCTGATACCTATCGCACACACACTACTTGTGTCTTTGTCACACATGCACTCCGTCCTCCTCCACTCTCCCTCTCTCTCACACACACATGGGCTTTTTGCAACAACTAGCAAGATGCCCATGCGTTGCATGGAACATCAAGATGCATTTGTATGAGTAGTTTATCTTGTGGGGGAAAAGGATGAATGAGGGAAGGCCTTATTTGCAAATGTGGAGAGGGGTGTGGGTATCTTTTTGTAAAATTGCCATAGTTTTCTTCCTATCCGTCAAATATAGATCAGACGGCCTATATTGCAGGATGACAGGCACACGATCATCACCGACAATGCTTTTTATAAGAGTAGGGGTAAAAAATAGAGTTGGTGATGATGGTGGGTCTGCCATCCTGCAATGTATGTCGTCCAATTTATATCTGACGGATAGGAAGGAAAATATGGCAATTTACCCGCACTCTTCACTGCATTTGCAGATAAGGCCTTCCCTCGTTCATCCTTTTCTCCCACAAGATCTTGATGTTCCTTGCAACGCACGGGCATCTTGCTAGTAAGAGTAGAAATTAGACATATACCACTTCTCGAATCTTCAAACCAACAACATTCCTCCCTTATCTCATCAAAACCACCAAAGAAATATATTTTGACTGAAACATAACATATTTTTAGTGATATACGTATTTCAAAATGAGACTTTTTTTTCTATCAAATCGGTGAATATGTATTAATCTACTTTGATCGTGTGGCAATGCATTGGCACATTGCTAGTAGTTATTATATTTTTTTGGACACCAAACAAACGGTGGAGTACATATACGAAGAGAAGAGGCACACGCACGCAGTCGGCCTCTCGATGTCTCACACACATGAGTGTTACATAAAGGCGACATTAACAAATAAACCCTAAAACCCTAGGTGCACGATTGTTGCATTCGCGGGTACCGGGTACGTGGTGGAGCACCTTTGTAGGAGTTGATGGTTGGGACCACAGGTGAACGACTTGGAGCGCGGTGGCTCGCCAGTTGCCACAGATTGAGTTGCCACGTTTAAAATATCGTTCTTTTAGTGGGGTTAAGAGTTCCGATTTTCAATGGCACATTATAAGTAGCAAGTAGTTTTTAGAACGATTGGTATGGAGCGAAAATGGAATTCATAGTACTACGTACCTCCTTGGCGTAAGGTTGTATGGGTTTATGTTGCGAGATGTTGAACCTGGTAGTTCCAGGGCAAATACTATGGTTTAGATTTAGATGTTGGTTTTCAGTAATCGGAAGAGGAAACCCTTCGTTGATTAAAAAAACTACTACCTCCATTCTGGTTTACTAGTCCCCATTGTACTTTGGGTCAAAGTTTGTCCACGAATTTTACTTGTAAAATGTGAATGGAAAACGAGATTTTGTTATGCCCAAACAAAAAAGGACTAGAGGGAGTGATTGCTCTGACACGGATGTGACCTCTTATAGCGCAGGAATTGAACCGGCGCGCCGGCCAAGAGGGCTGCACTCGCTGCAGGCCCAGCTGAGCACACCCCCTAGCCGCGTGCAACCAGCTTAAGACTGCCCCGCCTGCCTTCATTGAATCCTCACGTGTGCTGGCAACACATCCTTCCGCGAGCCGGCAGGCATTTTAGAACAGAAAAAATGACTAAAATATAATTAATTTACGCATGGTCTTGACTTGTTGTGCCCGCACTGGTAGCAGGAACTAGTAGAGGTTTTTCTTTATTTATAACTCTCCTCACATTTTTTGGCTTTGAAGTGAATCATGGTTGTGGACATTTTGTATGAATGTGCAGATATTTGTGAACATGAGTTTGATGTGGAAGTTGAACTTGGAATGTCGGGCTTGCACGTGAAGTATACCATGTCCAATGCTTCGTCTGTTATTGTTTGGAAAGTAATTGCTGTTATTACATGACCCGAAAAAAACATTTTGTGCCACATCAGTAGATGCACAGACATCACAATAGGCATGCTGACTGGATAAACATTTGAACCTAGCTATTATGAAGGAAATTTTGTATTGACAACAATGTTAGATAGAAGGAGACGCCTAGCCTGCTCTGCCTCTGCTAGCTTATTTCTGACTTCTTCCATATCTTCTTTGGCTTGGGTGAAGAGAGCATCTGATTGTTCTTTTCGCTTCTTCAGGAACTCAGCTACATTCTCAAGGGTTGTTGCACGCTTTCTTTCAGCCTTTACTAATGCTATGAGGACACGAACAGCTAACGACTCCACCTGGCTTGTGTGTAATCTAGCATCATCTGGGAATTTGCACCTTGTGTCTAATCCAGCATCATTAGGGAACTGGCACCTTGTATGTAATCCAGCCTCATTTTGGAAACATGATCTCGAGGTTGACCATAATTCCCTCCTCGCAGGAACTGCATCCTGACATGAAGTTACTTCTTTTTTAGATCAATACTCGGAGAAACCTAGATCCATTTAGTAGAAGACAGATAAACAGAACTCGGAGAAGTGAATTCAAAAGGAAAAGAAATATAAAAATAGACTACATGGTGAGAACACCCACTTCCTACATCAAGTTAAAAACGAAAGCATTAGGACGATTAAGACTCTTCTTATTACACATCAAAGAACACCACGCTTAAGAGAAACAGAAACTACAACATATACAAATTGAAGAACACGAGGCTAAACGAAAGTAATTGAAAGGGTGTTACTTACCAAAGCTCGTTTTACAGGTTCGGTGCAGCTCCTCTTTAACTTGCCATGCTCCTTGCAGATGTCCCGAATATCCCGTGTTTGGTCTTCATTGCTCCTCTGCATGTTCACACTCGTGGTTTTAAAATCTCAACATGGCAAGAAAAATACTACTAGCAATACTCTCGCATCTTGTGGGCAACATTAAAGCACTCGTCTGCCATGTTAGAGCATCTCCAACAGAATCGCAATGCGCGGCACTTTAAAAAAGCATTTACAGAGCTGAGATCGAGAAGTAGATACTAGAGAGTAGAGGATAGTTCTTAGCATAGATAGATAAAAAAGGATAATTCAAATACTCCTCGTCGTTCGACTCCTCCTCGGTGATGTCCTCCTCCGACGTCTGACTGTAGGCGTGAAGATACCGATCGTCGTCGGATTCCCAGGGCGACGCTGCTCCTAGCCTCATGTTGAATTGAGCGTCCGCTTTTCGCCTACGCTTGTCCTCACGATAGGCAGCTCGCTCCGCCCTCCTCTTATCCTTCTCCGCCCTCCTTTACGCGTAGAACTAGTGCTCGTTGATGATGTCCTGCGGGAAGTGTTGGCACTACAGCGCTGTCACATCCCTAGTTCTGGCCTGACCTAGGCTTGCTTCCATCTGTGCATCATGTTTAAATTTTTGAAACTTGAACTGAGGAAATTTGGAAGCCTCAAAACCCTAAATAAAAGAAGGGCAAAAACCCTAAAATCTCATTCATTGTTCCAAAATGTTCTTCTTAAATGTTTGATAATTTTTGGCAAGGGTTCTGGTCCCAACCAAAATATTGAACATTTTTAAGGATTTATTTTTGGGACTTTGAATTTAAATCATTAGCTATTTGAATTTGGATTATATTCATATAATTAGAATATAATTTCAAATACCCCTGAAATATTTTATGAGCTTTTGGAAAAGTCCATCTAGCAAAATAAAAATATTCAGAGGAGTTTTTGGCATTGTTTGAATTTTTTTAAAATTCAAAACAGTGGCAAAATAAATTGGAAAAAAAACAAAACAGAAGAAAAGTAAAAAGAGCAGAAGGACTTACCTGGCGCCCACTTACCTGGCCCAGCTCCTCCAGTGGCCCAGCCCACCTCCTCCTCTCTGTCGTCTTCCTCCCCCTCGCCCCGAAGCTGCTCGGTGGCGAGCGCTGGCGATGCCCGGGCCTCCACCTCCTGCTTCGCCGTGGCAGCCTCCCCGACGTCCTCGCGATGCCACGGAGACACCCAGAGCCATCCCCTCGTTCTTCTCACTCCCTCGAGCTCTTCCCCCTCCTCTGTTCTCTCTCTCGCACGCAGCCACCGAACCCACCCGCCGCCGCCGTTTGTTGCCGCTGTGGCCACAGCCACTGCCTCGCCCCGCCGATGCTCTCAGAGGCGCCGCCGCCACCTACTCTCCCTCCTCTCCGAGCTACACGAGCCAGGACGGCCCCAAGACGATGTTTGCGGCCTTCTTCTCCGACCACGGCCGCCGGATGCCGCCGTCCGATTCGCCGTCACCAAGCCATCCCTGAGCCCACTAGTCTGCTCTGCGAGTTCACCGTGAGCACCGGAATCTTTCCCCTCTCTCCCCTGCCCCGTTTGCACCGCGTAGCTATCAAATCCGCCGGAGCCGCGAGCTTACCACCGCCGGTGATGTCGCCGCCGCCGCGCTAGTCACTGGAGCTCGTGTCCGGGCACTCCTTCGTGCTCAGCACGCTCCCAGTAGCACGTATCACCCCACCATCGTCCTCCCCGTGCACCCCAACGCAATCCCGAGCACGCCCGAGCTCCGGCCGCCGCTGCCAAGCTCGAGGCCATCGTCTCCGGCCGCCCTAGCTGCTGCTGCTTGCTGAAACGGGCGCGGGTGAGCTCCAGCTCTCCGTAGCCGCTCTCCTCCGTCCATTTGGACGCCGGAGGAGCGAGCCCGAGCCCTCCGCCGCGCCTGTTGCCACCGGCGACGAACCGCCGGCGGGTTAGGCCCTGTTGACCAGGGGTTTGACCTCCCCTGGGTCCATGACAGGTGGACCCCGCCATCAGGTGATTAGCTTAAGCTAATCACCACCTAATCTAACCCCCTGACACTGACATGTGGGCCCTAGTGCCCCTAATCTTTAGTTAAACTAAACTAACCCCCTCTGTCTAACCCGTGTCATTGACGTGTGGACCCCACACGTCAGGTTTGACCCGGACCAGCCCTGTTGACCTGCTGACGTCATGCCAACGTCAGGCTGACGCAATAATGAATTACTGGAATTATTATAATTCAGGAAATTTCAGAAAATGCCTAAAACTTCTAAAATTCATAGAAATTCAACCGTAACTCCAAATTAAATAATTTATATATGAAAAATTATCAGAAAAATTCAAGGAATCCATCTGTATCATTTTCATGCATGTTTGAACAATGTTTGTCCTCTGTTTTGGACAAAACAAATAAAGGGCATTTAAATAATCATATATGGAGTTGGAATTTGAATCTTGTATTCAAACCAACTTCATTGAAATCATAGCCAAGTGCATTAGCCCAAAACACATTCATATTGCCATGTCATAGCATGCATCATATTGTCGCATTGCATTGATTGTGTTTTTCCTTGTTTGCCGGTAATTGTCCCCTCTCGATAGACGTGTACCGGCGATGTGATCGATGACACCGACGAAGATCTATATTATCTTCAGAAGTGCCAGGCAAGCAAAACCCCCTTGTTCATTCCAATAAAATCCCACTCTCTCGCTCCTGCTCTCTTTTACTGCATTAGGACAACAACGACATATTTGTTACTTGCTGCGGTAGCTGAACCCCTTTATCCTTTGCATGACCTGTCATTGCCACAGTAAATAGATGAAACCCACTAGCATGAGTAGGAGTTGTTTGAGCCCTGATGTGCCTACTCATTCATGCTTGTTTGTCATGCCTGCTACTGCTTAGAGTTGAGTCAGGTCTGATTCATCGGGGATGAATCAGAGGCGTGTGAACATGTCCTACTGTGTGTGAGCTAAGTGTGTGAACACGATTTGGTAAAGGTAGCAGTGAGAGGCCATGTAGGAGTACATGGTGGGTTGTCTCATTGCAGCCGTCCTCGGGAACTGAGTTCTGTGTTTGTGATCCATGATCAGTTACTACCACACATTGGGCTCCGGGCGCTCCAAGCTCTCTCGACTTATTAATCAACTTGATCTCTGTCCAGGAGTTGCAACTAGTTTCTGGTGTTTGTAGGTAGTGTTAGTAGTCTACCAAGTGGCACCCGGTATAGGTGGGCTTGGGACAGACTAGGCACAGTGGCCCGGTGTACCAAGTGGCACCCGGATGGTGGGCTTGGGAACCCTGCTCACATCGTTTGGGGCCGTAAGCGACACCACGGCCGGATCTCCTTGCGGATGGAACCCGAATAGGCGATAAACCTGGACTAGAGACTTGTTCGGTTAGTCAGGTCGTGGCCGACTCCCTCGCCCGGCTTCCGCTTGAAGGTTGCCGAGGTACATGACGTGTACAGGGCGGTAAGTGGCGGGAGCGTGTGTGAAGAAGTACACCCCTGCAGGGTTATCATTATCTATTCGAATAGCCGGATTCCTCGGATATGGAAACTTGGACCCCTTGCATAGTTCATAGACAAGTGAAAGTGGATGCTCTAAAATACGCAAGATAAGCGTGAGTGCTATGGATGGCGTTCTCGTAGGGAGACGGGAGCGGATCCATAGTGGTGTATTGATATGGTGAATATGTGGACTCGTGTGCGCCACCTCAAAAGAGTTACATCGCAGTCGTAGTTCAGGATAGCCACCGAGTCAAAGCTGGCTTGCTGCAGTTAAACCCCACCATCCCCTTTGTTGATAATGATGCATATGTAGATAGATCTTATGTAAGTCTTGCTGGGTACATTTGTACTCACGTTGCTTAATTTATGTTTTTGCAGACAGACTTCAGTCTCACTAGTAGTTCCACGTGGACTTCAATGTTTAGCTTGTTACCTCAGCTACGATCTTGTGCCCTCGGCAGGATCTGGTAGATAGTCAGGCTTCTCAGCCTTTTCCATTTGTAGATGTCTGTACTCAGACATGTTGAGCTTCCGCTTGTGCTTTGACTTGTATGCTCTGATTGTTGGGTCATGAGACCCATGATTGTAATATCTCGCTCCTCGGAGCCTATTGAATAAAAACTACTGAGTCGTAGAGTCATTTCGTGATGCCATGTTGTATTGCACATATCGAGCATATTGTGTGTATGTTATTGAAATGCTTGGTATGTGTGGGATCTGACTATCTAGTTGTTTATCTTTAGTAGCCTCTCTTACCGGGAAATGTCTCCTAGTGTTTCCACCAAGCCATGGTAGCTTGCTACTGCTCCGGAACACTTAGGCTGGCCGGCATGTGTCCTTCTTCGTTCCTGTGTCTGTCCCTTCGGGGAAATGTCACGCGATGAATACCGGAGTCCTGTTAGCCCGCTACAGCCCGGTTCACCGGAGTCCTGCTAGCCCAGTGCTACAGCCTGGATTCACTCGCTGATGACCGACACGTTCGATGCTGGGTCATGGATGCCTATCCCTGTAAGTTTGTGCCACTTTGGGTTTACGACTAGCCATGTCAGCCCGGGCTCCTTATCATATGGATGCTAGCAACACTGTCATATATGTGTGCCAAAAGGCGCAAACGGTCCCGGGCAAAGGTAACGCGACACCCGTGGGAATACCGTGCGTGAGGCCGGAAAGTGATATGAGATGTTACATGCTAGATCGATGTGGCATTGAGTCGGGGTCCTAACAAGCGCCATGGCTTCCTTGTCCATCTCGGTGATGCCAAGTCGGTGCTCCCGCCTCCGGTTGTCGCGACAATCCTCGTCGGTGCTAAGCCGCGGCAGAGGCACGAGCTCCTGCGCCCGCTCCCGTGCCGGCACATTGGGGAAGTTCAATGTTCTATGAGGCCACCGGAGGCGCCACGACACCGCGTCGTACGCATGGGCGGCCTCGTTGGTGGTGTCAAAATTGCCGAGGCCGAGGCGCATCCCGCGGAACCGGATCTCGGCGGAGAAGCCACCGGAGGGGCGCGCGCGGACGCCATGGTATTCCCAAGTTTCCCGGTGACGCGGCGGCATGGTGGCGCGGTGGTGGCGAGGCAAAAAAGAGTGGGGAGAGAGCGGTGGCGAGGCACAAAGCAGTGGCAATGCACAGAGCGCTGGGAGGGCGTTGGATTTTATAAAGTGCGCCGGACGCCGCGCGCCAAAACTAGTGCACGCCCGACAGCTTGTTCCCGCGCGCTCGCGATCCTTTCCCGACATCTCTGCTATCTCTACTCTCTTCTCTATGGTTATATTTATTTTATATTTAATATTTAATATTTATCTCTACTTCCTTTACTGTCTACTTTTTTCTCTATACATTTTTTCTTGCAATATAGGCCGTCCGATTTATATCTGACAGATAGGCAGGAAACAAATGGGAATTTTGCAAAAAGATACTCATACCTCTATCCAGATTTGCAAATAAGGCCTTCCCTCGTTCATCCTTTTCTCCCACAAGATAAACTACTCATACAAATGCATCTTGATGCGTGCAAAGCATGGGCATCTTGCTAGTTCTAAAAACCTTTCCATCATTTGCCACACAACTGGTTGCAGATGAAAAACCTACCCAAGCACAGCGCGATACAGGAGCGACGCACAATTACAAGCTGATATTCTGTTGGACAATGGAGGCTATAACCAATTACTTTTACGGGAACAATAGCACCCAGGAAAATTGAAGGGTAGGTATGAACAAAATTGGAACTGCACATGTACTGCTAAGTGATTCAATACACAATTACCAATCGAGGAGGAGAACGATGGTCGCGGCGGCCTCTGTGAGTCATGGTCGGCAACGGGAGTCAGTTCATTGTCCACGACGGTGGTACTTCTGCGCTTGGCGTTGGCTTCCGGGAAGCAGATCCGAGACCGTGGAAGACGATGCCGGGGAAGAGGCTCCATCTACAATGACGACGGTGGACCGGCTCCAGTGCAGCGTACGAGGTCGTCGATGAGGCAGATGCACTGCGGTGGACGAGTGCGCCGATGTAAAGGGGAGGAGCACAAAGGCTGCGGTGCCGTGGAGAAGTCTATTTTGCGGTGGGCATAGAAAATGGGGAGTATTCAGGTGTACTACTCTGGGTGCCGGGGTGGGGTTGGCTGGGTAGGGTGAACCTGAAGTTACAAAAATAGCCCCCTACCAAGCGTCCTCCGTAGGCCTGTTCCGAAGGCTATGATGGTAACTTCCCACTGCTCGAATCAGGGTCGCAGGAGATTTTCCCGTCGACCTCAAAATTTTGTGACACTGGACTCCCCGTGTGGCGTGTTGAGTGATTTGGCTAAGCAACTAGTGAGTAGTAGTAGTAAACTTTGCATATTAGGTTTGACCGAAGTCAAACTTCTTAAAGTTTGACCAAGTTTGTATAAAAGTATAAACATTTACCATAACAAATATGTATGATGTGGAAGTACATTCAATAATGAATCTAATGGTATTTATTTGTTATTGTATATGTTAATATTTTTTGTTATAAGCTTTCTGAGAGTTTACAAAACTTGACTTTGACCAATGCTAATACGCGGACTTCAATAAAAATGGAGGGAGTACACATTTGTTTTCTTTGTTTGTAGTGAACTAATCATTTTTTGAAATTGTGAAATAAATATATTAGGCTATTGACTTCGAATGTAATGGTCTATACAATTCAATAGTTACAATCATTGTCGAATCCCAAGATGTATACAAGGTCTATAGTACTTCACAACATGCTCAAACTCGCATAATCCCAGTCAAATGAGAATCTAAATGCATTTCATAGTTATTACTTTGTAGGATGCAACAAAAACAACCAAAACTCTACATCAGCCATTATAGAAGCAACATTTTGACATATCCCATTGTGTGAATGAAACGTGCAGAGAGAGCTTTTGAACATGGAGCAGATAGGGCGGGAAAGATTGTATGTATGTGGACGAGAGAGTAGGAGACAAACCTAACGAGAAAGAGAGAGAGAGAGAGAGAGAGAGAAACAGAGAGGAAGAAGTTAGGTCTGTGAGAAAGATGGAGACATGTAATATACATGAGATGCGTGTGCATCCGGATTCTGTATACGTGGAAGGAGAAGAGACAACATGTTTGATGAGAGAGCTGGAAAAACATGGACGAGAGGGGAAGGATCTCATGGGTTGAGGGATTGACAATTTTGTGCGGGGGAGAGAGGGATTGGTAATTTTGGGCAAGAGAGAGAGAGAGGGTGGGGGGAGGAGTCAGTCAGCCATCATCACATCACCCTGCTTCCAAATGACCCCGCATTCTCTAGCGCGGTGTGGTCGCCGTCTTCGATCTGCTCGATGCCCTCTTTGAAGATTGAGGTGTTGTGCATGTTGGGGTGCAAAGAAGCACAAGCGAGAGTGGTCGTCGTATAACCTTGGATGGGGATGAATTGTGTGCTCGGGGGAGTGTGTGTGTGTGTGTGTTATGCTGTGTGTGTGCGCGCGCGCGCGTGTGTGTGTGTGTATGTGTGTGTGTGTGTGTTTGTCAGATATTGAGCGAAAACAAACCTAAGGAGAGAAATGGGTATTCATGAAGAGATTGTGCGGGCCTTGAGGTGGGCAGGGGCCGAGTGAGGGTGTCAAAATGTGCGCGTTGATGCATGTGTTGCATGCAATCGTGCGACGGACGGACGAATCGAGAGAGATGGTCATTGTGTTACTGATGCTCCTCTCTCTCTCTCTCTCTCTCACACACACACACACACACAAGTAAACTAGAAGACCATTCTCTCATGTATACACAACGTATCAGCATCTATCTATGTCTCACTCATGCATGATCATTTGCACATTCACACCTCTCTATGTCTGTATCACATGCACACCGTCTCCACATTGACCTTCCGCCACAACACACATATGGACACATCCACACGTTCTCTCTCAGTCACACACAAAATAAGTATTAAAAAAACTAGGGCGCACCTAAAACGTCCAAATCCAAATAAACACAAACTGGAGCTAAATTCAAACATATGGAAATATTGCAGCGTCAAGAACTTTCCAAGGAAAAAAAAGTTGAGTAATATTCGAGGATTGTTTTCACACACACAAAAAGGTTCGGTGAATGTCCTTCGAGCACGACACAGTGACGCACCGTTCGATCAACCGCGCGGCCGCGGTTCACGCACTTGCACAGGATTCCGTATCGTAGATGTGGTACTAACTTCAAAAAAAATTAATAAAAGTGTTGCATAAGTCTAATGTTTACATGTACTAGTACGGTTTTCTTTTAAGTTTGACCAACCTTATATAAAACTAAAGTAAGCTCCCATATGCGCACTCATCAATATGTCGCCGCCGTTGCGCATGCCGGCGGCCGCCTCCTCCGGCCAACAATTTCTCGCCCATCACCGCCGTGTCGCCGCCATCCCTATGCCATGAAGCCGAAGGCTCGCCCGCTCACGTCGTCTGCAATCCCTCCTCGCCATGTCGCCGTGCTGCCAAGCACGCGAGCAACTGGTGGAGCTGCGTCTATGCACGCAGCATACGAAGAGGAGGACGAGCGCGTGCTCCAGCACGCCGGCGAGGAGGAACTAGCGTGTCATTGTCGTCTCCGCCCGTGCGGAGGAGGCGCGCGTGGTGGCTGTCGCGGCGGAAGCCGGTCGCGCGCGCGTCGAGCCTGCAAACCAGGTGCGGACGCGGAATCTACCTTCGAGACCTTGAATGCCATGCGGATCCTGCAATCTGAAGGAGCAATTTGGGTCAGTCGACTCATGTGAGCCGTTTGATGCAACATGGATGGCTAGAAGGGCTTCTTCCACCTCTTCTGCCGTCTTCTTCCTTTGCTCCATCGAACTTCTTTCACAAATCGACTAACCCAAGTTATACTACTAGTACAAACGTATTAAGTACAGTAGGAACACGAAGATACGAGCAGTAGTACCAACTGCAAGAAGAATAGTAGTAAGACATAGTACTAGTACTACTCTACGTACTAAAGAGTTCAAATAATGAGAAAGAACTTAAACATAGTTCTGCTGGGGCCTCAGCACAACACACCCTTGAAAATAAACTAAGCAACTAGTCCGCTTGACACTGCAGTAGAATCAGCATGAGCGACGGCACTGCCACCTACTCGGAGTCCAAGTCCACATCCTCGACTTCGTCCTCGTCCCTCTTCCTCTTCGCCGACGCTTCTTTGCTTGAACCGAACACTGGGCTCTGCTTCTTCATCCAACCCATGTAGATATTTAAACAAAGGTAGGCATCCATTGCTGCGTACAGGATGTGATCTTCATCTAATGTCTTCGACTCCCATGCATGATGAAACTCGTGATGAGGTTTCTTCAATTTAGCGTACGAAGGATCAATCATGGCTGCTGCCAGTGTCAGCATTGAAGGTTGAGAGGAGGACACCAGGCTTGCCTTCTGGAGATCGAAGGGCTGGCCTACAACGAGACCTATCCGACGCAGGACATCCCTGTCGTTCTTAAAGCCTACAGTATCGAATTTCACTCTTTTGTCCTTGATGAAGTTCTTAAAATCCTGGCACTCAACGTCGGCATGGCATATATGGTAGATCAAGCAAACGTTATGTACGCAAACCTGGATCACGGCGGGCTTCTTCCTCTCTCCGTCCTTTAGATCCTTCTTTCGTCCCAGGATTGTGGTGTACTCAACATCTAGCCCAGCGACCCACTATCCGTTGAATTGTTGAACATGCGTAGGAAGCGAGCAAGCCATGCTTTCACCGTCGTGGATCCACGTGTTTAGATGACGATGAACTGATCGCCGGTGATGGCTCTAACCTGGTACTCAGCAGCGACCATGGAGATTTGGGAGGCCATGGATTTTGGAGGAGGGTTAGGAGAAGTTGAACTATTGTACCCCGCAAAAACTGGGAGCGAACTAATGTGAAAGGACGGGGTGACTGGGAGCAAACTGTTGTGAGGTAGAAGACAGGGACGAGTAGGGCGTGTGAATGGCGTGGGGTTGCTGGCTTGCCCGGTGGACAAACGGCTGCAATCTCCCAAAGAGTTCTCGAGAACTATGCAGGACCCACTAGATGTCATGTCTACTAGACCCATATCGTAGGCCTGACAGTATATCTTCTGCCTGTTCGCACGCCATGCCGGCGCGTGGATGTAACTTCACTTAATTCCGTCAACCGTCGTGCCTCCCACGACCTTCACCTCCGTCGCGTGGTTGCGCCCTTTGAGACTTCGACCGGCTATAAATGAGCAAAAAAATTTGCCTACTCCGCATGCATGATACTCCCTCTGCTCCTTTTTACTCCCGTCAACCGTTTGCAAAGTGTTTCACCAAATATATACTTTTTTTTGAACACCACCTTGTATTAATTAACCAGCCACACTAGTACACTCATTCGATACAATATTCACCACACAGGGCGGTACGTTATTTACAAGAATACCATCTAATCTATTATCAAAGCTATACTTAGCGATTAAGTGTGCCACCTTATTGGCCGAACGGCTAATCTTTGACAATTGTAGATTGATGATCAACTTTGAGATGCTCAACGCTTTCATCTTCAGGTCACGCATAGCAAACCTGTCATAGTCCCCCGATGCAAGATACACTACCACAAAAGCGCAATCAGTCTCTAAAATTACAGGATTATGAAGAGAAATACCTATGTAGAGACCGACAACGCAAGCCCTAAGCTCCGCTTCCTCCACGCTTTGACAGGCATCAATGAAATCCCACGACCAAATTTATACTAAAAATATCAATATCTACAATACTGATTATAATGAGTATAAGAACTACGTTTTATAATGAGTGTAAAAATATTGATTTCACATTGTGAATGTTGATACTCCCTCCGTCTAGGTGAGTAAGTCATCTTAGGCTGTGCACCATGACCAAGGAGGAGGGGAAAACGAGAGACATTAATGTTTATTTGCTAATTAAATAGTATTGCATGCAATGAACTAACCACTGCATGTCATGTTTGATAGTCTCAGGTCATTAAAAGCATGCACACCCTCATCTCTTATTGGTTGATATGTCAAGAAACAAGAAACGAGGTAGAAGTTAATGCACCGCGCCTATGTGTTTTGGGATTATTTGGTTTTCATAAGATGACTTACACACCTATCTATTAGAGTACCACTACCTCCCTTCTAGTTTAAAGGGCTTGACTCAAAAATTTCACCTACTCTTAGCAAGATAGTAGAGGCGGTGGAATAGTTTTTGAAGTCTGCAGAAGTACTCAACTAATGATGTCGTTCTTCACAAAAAAATGTGTTTACCAATGCATGCATGAACACTAGTTACTCTAACCCCCCCCCCCCTCTCTCTTCTTTAATTCTTTGCCACATCAGCATGTTTGCTATTCCCGTGTGCATGATACAACCTCCGTCCTGGTTTACATGTCCCCTTTGTAGTTTGTGTCAAATTTTGACTAAGGATTTAACTAATAAAATGTTAATGCATGTCAAAAAATATATCAATGGATTCGTATTTGAACATAGTTTTCAAAAATATAATGTTTGGTAACATGCGTAAACATTTTGTTAGTTTAATCTATGGTCAAAATTTGACATGAAATACAATGAGGACCAATAAACCCGGACGGAGGTAGTACCAGCTAAGATACCACCATTATGGCCAGCCTTAATCATCACATGCAATAATTTAGTGCACCTTGAAATTTGAACATGTGTGGCGTGTGTATGTTTTTAGTGACTTGAGACTATACCTAGCCCGGCATGCAAGATGACTTATTATGCACCGTTCCCCATACCTGCAGGAAGCCCGTCCGTCTCCAAATCTTTTCCTCTCCATGTGTGGAAACAATATGCCTGCCAAACTCTCCTTCTCCCTCCGGCGGTCCCACCACTCCACCCCGTGTGAAAAAATCTGCATGCATGACTCTCCTCCCCCCACGCTCGTCCAATCCGTTGTGACCAGCAATATTTCCACCCCTTCGCTCCCCTGTAATTTACTCCAACAAATATGCCCACGTAGCTTTTACTTAACTTCAGGTGCATTGGGTCACTGGCATATGGGCCCGGCAGTGTACTGGCCCACATGACAGTGACGCAACTGGAGCTGCAGTTAAGTCAGTGTAGCTCAGTCCATATCTTACGTAGGCGTGCCATTGCTCGCTATAAATACTGCGCCTCCCACGACATCGCTATCTCCTCCCCCTCACATTCACGTTCATCGCTATCTCCTCCCCCTCCCTCTCACGTCGACCACCATGGCATCGCCCCTCCCAAGCCCTAGGAGCCCCTCGCTGCACCACGCAGATGGTCACGTGTCGCCGTTCCGTTCCTCGCCACCACTAGTCGAGGAGGACGCGTCTGCGTTCCGCTCCTCACCGCTACGGGAAGCGTCGCCGTTCCATTCCTTGCCGCCACTAGTCGAGGAGGACGTGTTGCCGTTCTGCTCCTCGCCGCGACGCGACGCATCGCCGTTCCGTTCCTCGCCGCCACTAGTCGAGGAGGACGCGTTGGTGTTCCGCTCCTTGCCGCGACGCGTCGAGGTGGACGTGTCGGCGTTCCCAATCTCGCCAGCACGCACGTCGGAGGACGCGTCGGCTCCCCGCTACGAGGAGAACGCCGCGCCGCCCGCTGAGCCCCCCAGCCTTGACGAGCTTTGGAAAGAAATGGATGTCGCCTTGTGAGAGGCTTTGCCTCCAGCAGAGCGCGCCAAAATAGAGGCGGAGAAGAAGGTCGAGGAAGAGAATCGCACCGTGCAACAAGCTTTCTGGGAGATCTATGTCGCGTCCGAGAGAGTCAAGCAATTGGTTCTTTGGCAGAAGGCTCGTGCAAGGGCCATGAGGGTGGCGGAGGATGCCCGTGCCGATGCCCTGAGTGCAGCCGGGCCCAAGCGCCTCATCTACACTTGGCGGTACGTGGACCGGGTGCACGCTTCCAGCCAGGAGGAGTACCTGTTGGCGCCGGATCACCACACCGGTGAGATCGCGCTCGCCCGCCGGCAAGCCGCCAATCAGCACCTCGTGAGTTGCGAGGCTGAGGAAGAGGCATTGTGTCGGCGCACTGGGAAACGGCCGTGCACCAGGGCACTCGTGGCGCGCCGCAAGCGCTCCTGCGAGCGTCGTGGCTTTTAGGAGGAGTATAATTTTTGTTTTGTAAGGCGATCTCATTAGTTTTGGGACGCAAATGATAAATCCCGAACGTTCAGGAATTTTTAGCGTCCTTAATTAAGTATGTAAAAGGGAAAGTTTGGAAATGTTATGTATTATTACGCATTTTGCTAGTACGTGCATATAACACAAACTTTACTATATACTATCGGACTACACGTCTCTCTCGATATATGCTTGCAGACTGTGCTACTCCCTCCGTCCAGGTCAATAAGTCATCTTTGGTTGTGTACGGTGACCATGAAGGAGGGAAGACTTGTACACCTAGACGGAGGGAGTACTACTATTACTTATGTACGTGCAAATGCACATTTTAACATTACGATGCGGTTTTTGTAAAAGTAGAAAAACAGCACTTGTCAAGCTTGTGAAACGATTTAATGCAAAACAAATGCAAAAATGATCGTTTGATTGTTTACTTTTAGCTTCCTTCTCTGTGGTTATTTCTCTGTTGTACTTTGTACGGAGTATCTCACTGGTTGGAAAGGCATGCAAATTCCCAAACCGCTTCCTACACCATGTATCGAATTTTGTGCCTAACAAGTTGTGCCGTGCAATTGGAATTCCAACGTGAGTACTACTACTAGTAGGAGTACTAGGGGCTAGTTCTTTTAGGCTTCTAGATTAGTAATCCCATAACTACTACCTCCGTCCTGGTTTATTGGTCCCCATTGTAATCTGTGTCAAATTTTGATCATAAATTTAACTAATGAAATGTTAGTGCATGTCACATGCACTACTCCATCCGTCTAGGTGAGTAAGTCATCTTAGGATGTGCACCGTGACCAAGGAGGAGGATAAAACAAGAAAGGTTAATGTTTATTTGCTAATTAATAGTATTGCATGCAATGAACTAACCACTGCATGTCGTGTTTGATATCTCAAGTCCTTAAAAGCATGCACACTCTTTATCTCTTATTGGTTGATATGTCAAGAAACAAGAAACGAGGTAGAAGTTAATGCACTGCGCCTAAGTGTTTTGGGATTATTTGGTTTTCGTAAGATGACTTACACACCTAGATGCACCGCGCCTAAGTGTTTTGAGTAACATTTTATCAGTTAAATCTTTGGTCAAAATTTGGCACAAATTACAATGGTGAGGAATAAATCAGGACAGAGTAGTAGTTTAGAAGCCCAAATAAATGAGTGAGGCGCCTTATTGTTACTCTCCACTGTGACTAGTCTTGTGGGAAAAGCTGGGGAAGCCACCAAAAGAACTGGCCCTAGGAGTAGTAGCTAGGGATCGAGTGTGGGACATGAACCGGAGAAAGTAAATGCAGAGAGATGAAATGCAAAAAAGACGGAGGGATGTGATGGTTGCTTGTCCGTTTATTTTACCAGGCCACTTATTACTGGGAGTGGTTGGGTTTTGTGATATGATGGCTTTACTGTCGCGCCACGAGTGAGAGGTGAGACTCCCGTGCAGCGCTTCCCTCTACACTTGTACTACATCGGTCGTGGTTTATTAGTCCCCCATTGAATTTGACTGAAGATTTAACTGACAAAATGTTAGTGCATGTCAACAAAAACTATATCATTGGATTCGTATTTGAACATAGTTTTGAATGATATAATTTTAGGTGCCATGCATCAGTATTTATCGTACTATATGTAATGTTAGTTCAATTTTTGGTCGTACTAATCTATAGTAGTAAGGTGCCCGTGCGTTGCACCGAAGAGTGAAATGCATTGATCGGGGAGTTGTTCATTTTGACAAAGGATGTGGGGGTCATCTCATGTGTAACGGGTATCGATAGGTTTCTTCGGATATTATCTCATCTCTAGAGCTCACAAACATCCGGGTGAAATAGATAAAAAGGTATCTTTTGCAAACAAAAACGTTCAACTGTTCAACCTGCATCCAAAACTTGTGAAGAAATAACACTTATTGTGCTTTGCAAGAAATGATATTTAAGAATTAGTTTTTGAGTATCGATTGTTATACATCTTGGCTACATATGACATTGCACTTTCTTATAGTCAACAGTTGGCTATACTATTAAGTAATATTAACCATGCCCTTATACACCTAGATGGAGGGATTAAATCAGGATGACTTGCAAGGGGGCAGAGGAGATGTAAGAAATGGTTCATCGTAAGTCTTTCACCAGTACTGTAGTAAAAATTCATACATGGAAGATTCTATACTAAACCACAAACGGATACACTTTTATTCATGAGCGATACTCCGATAGAGCAAGATCTTGCATGGAAGTCTCCACATGCTTAGAAAGCGGATTACATTGAGCGAAGACTAATGATCAACATTTAACTTGATAATGCATATTTTTTAGAAGAACAGGGAGGCTCCTCCTCGGTTCAATTATCAAATGAAACCCAAAGTGTCTTACATCAGCTCACAGAGGGGAGCAGTTCAAAGGAAGGACTGCGGCGAAAGCCACTCAAGTTTAACGACAAGCTTACAGAATCAAAAGCGGCAAAGACACGGGCCATAAGCGCCCACACACACACTACATGTTTTCTAAGTGCACTTGATAATGCGTACGTCCAGGTGAACCTCCTTGGAGTCCCCGTGCACTGAGTCGGCGGGTAAAGGATGGAACAGATGCCATGGGTTTTCCAAGTCCACATTGGCGGAATAGTCCCAGCTCCCTAGAGTCCAAGTCTATCCGATGAGGCCGGTGTCGCCGCCCACGCGACCCGGAGGAGTAGTAACATTGACCACGCACCCGTACATCTGCCTCGTGTCAGTGTCAGCGTCAGCGGCGACGCCCCTGACGCACATTACAAAGACGGGGCGGCGGCCTGCGCGGGCCTCGTCGATGCCCACGATCAAGAGGAAGACGCTGCCGTCCTCCTCTGAGACTAGCAGGTGGTGGTGATCCTCCAGCGACTCCGGCATGCTAAACCGGTAGCACGTGTCATACTTGATGTTCTCCACCAAGGGCCAGCAGTGACCGCTGCACGCATCTGTGAGGTGATGCACCATGTCCGCCGGCGAGCCACAAAACGGCATCGGGCACTCATAGCAGTGGACGAAGGGCTCCTTGGAGGCATCGACCAGGCCGTCCATGAAACGGGAGTGGTTGTATGGCACGTTGCACCAGTTGAATATATGAGCAAGTTACTACGAGATTTAATCCGAATAAGCACAAAATAAATCATGACAGCTATAACAGAGATGAAACTAATCATGTGGACTAGCATAGTAGTAGGATACAGAGTAGAAACATGAATTCTACCACGATTTCGAACAGGAAGGACAGAAACACATATGGTGCAATGGGAGCAGCACCGTTGGTGTTGAGGTTGTCGCCCATGTCATTGAGGAAGAGGTTGCCGAGGTTGGGGAAGAAGTCATCGTCGGTGAAGTTGTGGCTGCCAGCAGTCGCGAGAGTGTGCTCCCCAGATTTCAACAGCGCCCGCCGAATGGAGCGCAGGAGGGAGTGGCTGTAGGGGACATTGCGGCCGCCGAATGGAGCGCAGGAGTAGCACACAAAGCAGTAGATGGTGTCCTTACTAGTACTCCCTAGTCTCTATCTATCTATATCTATATATATCCACTCTTATAGAAAACCGAGTTGGTGATGATGGTATGCCTGCCATCTTGTAATATAGACCGTCCGATCTATATCTGATGGATAGAAAGCCAACTATGACAATTTTACAAAAGATACCCGCACCTCTCTCCACATTTACAGATAAGGCCTTGCCTCGTTCATCCTTATCTCCCACAACCTCGTGCTCCTCCGTATGTCTCTATCTCTACTACTCTTTTTTATAACAAATCGAATAGTGTTGCGCCGTCTGCTGCACGCCTGGCTGAACACGCCTCCTCGCCTCCATCATCACCAACTGAGTCTTTTATAGGAGTAGGAGTAGAGAAAAAGCCGAGTTGGTGATGATGGTGTGTCGTACAATGCACGGGCATGTTGCTATTTTTCTTTGCATATAAATCCAAACACCACGTAGACACAATCTTTGAGCACGGTTCGTAGTCTTTCCACGCTCAGGCATTGAAGTTTGTAACTATTTTAGATTAGAATATACTACTCCTCCGGTGCTAGTAGTAGAGAAGAGTCCTACTCTACTACTCTACTCTAGCAAGCTAGGGCATAGTACTATAGTAGGTACTGTAGGGAGTACCAGTACTATGATCACTCAAGCAAGTTGTCTGGCATCGATATGACCCTACACTGCTGGTATGTGTCTCGTAAGTCAAGCGGTGTGCTGTAGTCATCATCACCTGTCCACTTCCCGCAGCACATATTCGCTTCTCCATCTTTGTCCGCACATAATCTCGTCCAAGCTTCCATCCCCGCTAAGGCGCCTCCCCCCCTCGTCCGAAACCCAAGCACTAACAATTGCAGAATCGAGCAGCGTTCGCCGAAAGAGTGGCTGGAATTCGCTCCCCACAGAGGTAATCAAGCTCATTGTTTCGCGTGTGGACAATCTCAGTACCATGCCGCTCGCCGCGTGCTCGTCGGGGCTATACCGTTTACTCAAAGCCCTCAGGCCGGAGCTTTTTAAGCCAGCTCCTTGCTTGCTGATGCCGCCTGATCTTCAAAAATAGTGTGTCACGCAGCATAACAATCATAGGGTGGCGAGCATCAACCCCCTTCCTGCGATCCAATCCCCGTCAGCCTCAGCTACATTAACGGTATGTACTGGGTCGGCATGAACACGTCTTGGATGGTGCTCGTCGATGGTTACAGCAGCTGGATGCTCATGGAGGTCTACACCCGACGATTGATCCCCCTTCCTTCGATTAACACTGCACTGCTTTGGCACTGTGGCCCAGAATACTCGGAATCTTACAGTAGCCAACATGATACCAAGTTTGATTTGCTGAAGGTTGTAATCCGCCAAGTGCCCACAAGATCTGCGAATTATAAAGATTTCAGGCTAATTGCGTTCTTCAACCGCGGTCTCGCCTATCTGACAGGTCACTGCGGTAAGTGGATAAATCTGCACGTCCATCGCAGGATCATACATCCTCCATGGTTCTCTGATGACATTGAACACAAGGGCTTCATTTACGTTGTCGACTCCTTCTATGGCTGGACGTATTGCTGGCCTACTCCAGTCATCGCTACAAACGGCTGTTAAAGTTGTATGTTACTTTCCTATGATATCATGTTGGCTTGCTTATATTACTGTCAACATTTACTGAAAAAATATTCATGCTCATAACATGCTATTCTTAAGATTGACTAAATCAAGAGCCCCTTTTTTATTTGACTCCAACCTGATATGATGTTGTAGGCCGCCTAGTGTCCCTACCCTTCCTAATCCCAGAACCTTTCAAAGAAAAGCGGCATGGCAGTTGCAGGTGGTTCCTGGCTCGATCAGACGACGGTGAAAGATTGATGATCGTTCGCACGTACCGGATGTGTTGTTTCGCGGAATACAATCACAGTCACTACAAGGTCTTTGAGCAGGATCCCAGCTTCTCTCGGCCTTCAGGAATTTTTGACTGGAGGCTGGTAAGTAGCCTTGGTACACGCTCTCTGTTTCTTGGACTGAATTATCTGATTAACCAGGAGATAACCGATGGCAAGAATCATGATGGCAGTGCGGTTTTGTTCATCAGGCAAAACTGTGTGTACACAGCGTACCATGCGTCTCTGCATGCACCATACCCTAATATTTGTCGCCATGCTCTGCAGCCCAAAGTAGGAGAGAGGGTCGCAAGTATCAGACTTCGACCTGTTGGCTGGAGTTTCCCCCGTCAGGCACCCATCTGGTTCAAGCCGTCAGCCAATCTCCACAGCTTAATAAATAGTAACGTCTAACTGAGCCAGTTAGTTAGATGCATACACTTGGTGTAGTAGGATCTTTGTTTAGTTTGATGCATACACTTGTTCTTTTTTGGTACCCTTTTGTAATAATGGCTGATGTTTGGTTTGGAAGAGAGAGTTGCGTTTTCACTCTTCTGGCCTGCTTACTGCTTCTGTTGCACCCCCAGCCCTGGTTGTTGCTGCTGTTGTTTTCAATGTACAATCAGTAGTATATTTCGTCTGTTGGTTGAATACATGTGTTGTTAGAACGACAAACACAATGTTTTGGAAGTCGTTGCACGGTTCGATCCTTTAGTGCCCCGTACCGTACGTAGCTCATACTATTTTTCATACGGAATACATTTTCCACTTGTTGATAACATGCAGCCCACTGATGAAGGCCCAATAGAGAAGCCCATAATTAACTGGAAGGGAGGCTCTCACATGAATCCGGCCCAGGTACATACTCATGGTCCCCTAAACATAAATAAGTAAATAAATAAATAAAGCTAAATGCTCATGTACCAGTTCTTTGGGAAAATAGGTAGCCCGGTATTTCTTTTTGAAGAATACCGAAGCTAGGCCTATTTGTTTTCTCCAAATTACTGAGCTGCAAATCTTTCAAGACGAGGAGGGATGCATTCCGTCCTGGCCAAAGAGTATGGTCAATGTCTGTTAAAAGTAATATCAAAAGGGGTTGAAAATTCCAAAAAAATTATAGCAAATGGGATATTAGTTTTCTTTTGAATTTTGTTCTTCACTGATATCTTATACGTATTTCATTGGATTGAACATGACATAGTACTAATTTATTTTTAAATTTGTTTTAGTATGGCTATTAATTTTTGGAGAATATTTCGTTCCCCAGCAAAATTTGCGGATTTTCAAAATTTCCCACATATTTAGTTAATTTTTTGACCCTGGTACTGACCAGAAAATGGCCGGCAATTCTAGAAATGGAAAATGGGCTGCAATAAATTCCATATGAATTAGAAAATGAGTAAAAATGATAAAAATAATAGCAAATGGGCTGTACACGCCACAGATTTCGAGGCTGACTTGTTTACGCAAGGCTTTGTCAGTGAACACACGATTCTAGCAGCAGTGATTGTTGGATGTCCATCCAACGGCCAACGTGCTTCTTCAATCTCTGATCTCCCTGCTCCAGCCGCCTAAACTAGCGCCGGCGGGACTGCCTGCTCCCTCCTCTTGTCGCCCGCTGTGATGCCGCGCAGGCTTCCCCGGCCCACCCTACTCCCTCCGCTGGCCTGGCCGCACGCAATCAACTGCCTCCTTATTACGCGAAAAAAAATGATACCTCCCACTGACATCTGGGGCGCACCGGTTGGGAGGCTGACCTATGGGCCTACTATGTTGACGTGTACGCAAGGCTTGTCAACTTAGTCAACAAACGATTCTACCAGCAGTAACCGTTGGATTTGAATCGAACGATCCTGCTGCTTCTTCAATGGCTGCACTTCTTGCACCAGCCGCCCAAACCAGCGCCGGGGAGACCGCCTGCTCCTGCCTCCAGTGGCCGGCTGTGCTGCCGTTGAGGCCTCATCGCCCCCTACTACTCCCACCGCTAGCCAGGTGAAAGCACAAGTGCTCCCTAGGTGGTTTTGGTAATTAATGTCAACATATCTCTTGTTGGACTAACACTTTTATCTAGTATGTTTCAGATACGTTCAACAATGGAGTGGCATGGACTAAAGGATGTGGGAACTCCTTGAAGATGCTAAGGACAAAGGATTGGCTCAAGCTTCAAGCTCAAGACTCTTCATTTTACATTTTAGTGATCCAAGATCACATTGAGTCTATAGGAAAAGCCAATACTATCAAGGAGGGATGAGGTGTTGCTTAATGAGCCTCTTGCTTCAAGTGCTTAGTGATATGCTCCAAATACCCTCAACTACTTTCCCACTTCCACACATATGTCCTAAACCTAAAGTCAAACTCAGCCCCACTGATTCTTTCTATCCGGCGCCGCCGAGTTTGGATGTCTTAGCCACTGCCACAAACCCTAGGCAAATCGGTCTCACCGATAGGGATCTCGGTCTCACCGAGATGGGATTGTAATCTCTCTATGTATGTCCATTATAAAAATCGGTCTCACCGAGTTTGAGTAATCGGTACTACCGAGATTACAATGCAAACTCTCTGGTTAACTTATTATCAAAATCGATCCCACCGAGTTTGATGATTCGGTCCAACCGAGTTTGCCTGACCAACTCTCTGGTTAGCTAATTACCAAAATCGGTCTAACCGAGTTTGTGTAATCGGTCTCACCGAGATTACGTTATGCCCTAACCCTAACCATATCGGTCTTACCGAGTTGCATTTTGGTCCCACCGAAAATCCTAACGGTCACTAAATTTGCTGAATCGATCTGACCGAGTTTTACAATTCGGTCCCACCGAGTTTGGCAAGTTGTGTGTAACGGTTAGATTTTGTGTGGAGGCTATATATACCCCTCCACCTCCTCTTCATTCATGGAGAGAGCCATCAGAATGAACCTACACTTCCAGCATCCTATTTCCAAGAGAGAACTACCTACTCATGTGTTGAGGCCAAGATATTCCATTCCTACCATATGAATCTTGATCTCTAGCCTTCCCCAAGTTGCTTTCCACTCAAATCTTCTTTCCACCAGATCCAAAACCTATGAGAGAGAGTTGAGTGTTGGGGAGACTATCATTTGAAGCACAAGAGCAAGGAGTTCATCATCAACGCACCATTTGATACTTCTTGGAGAGTGGTGTCTCCTAGATTGGCTAGGTGTCACTTGGGAGCCTCCAACAAGATTGTGGAGTTGAACCAAGGAGTTTGTAAGGGCAAGGAGATCGCCTACTTCGTGAAGATCTACCGCTAGTGAGACAAGTCCTTCGTGGGCGATGGTCATGGTGGGATAGACAAGGTTGCTTCTTCATGGACCCTTCGTGGGTGGAGCCCTCCATGGACTCGCGCAACCATTACCCTTCGTGGGTTGAAGTCTCCATCAACGTGGATGTACGATAGCACCACCTATCGAAACCACGCCAAAAACATCCGTGTCTCCAATTGCGTTTGAATCCTCCAAAACCCTTCCCTTTACATTCTTGCAAGTTGCATGCTTTACTTTCCGTTGCTCATATACTCTTTGCATGCTTGCTTGTTATGTATTGTGAATGTTAAACTTGTGCCTAAACTCCACCTAAACTTAAAGAATTTAAAAACTGCAACTTTGGTACTTAGTGTCTAATCACCCCCCCCCCCCTTCTAGACACCTCTTCTCAAGGTCCTACAAGTGGTATCAGAGCATTGGTCTCCATTGCCTTGGTTTAATCACCATTGGAGGAAGATGGATGAGTCTACTTTGGGGAGTCTTAGACATAGAGTGCCTACTCTTGATGGAGAGTATTTTCATGAGTGGAAAAATGAGATGCTTGTAATTTTCAATCAATGTCATTTGAACAAGTACATTGCTAGCCCTTGTGCACCTCATGTTGATCCTATGCATCCTAGCCTTGATGAGTCAATTGACATGGTTAGGAATCTTACAACTGCCGAACTTATTATTAGAGGATTGCCTAGAAACTTGATTGGATGTTTGCCTGCTCTTGAGTGTGCCTACACTATATGGAAATTTCTTGAGGAATGATTTCCAGATGATTCCTTGAAAAATCTTGATGAAATTCTCCATAAGTCTATTGCTTTGTGTAAGATGAATACTTGTGATCCTATGTTTGGTGATCATCTATTTGAGCTTACAAACCTTATGCGTGCCAAAGGAGATGTTGGAATTATTAGTGATATTATTTCCGAAGCTATAAAAATTCATAAGCAAGATCATTGTCAAACTCACTCTAACGAATCACCCTCTCTAGGATTTGATCCACCACATGACGATGTTGAACATGGATACTATGATGAGGATGATGATAGTGACTTCGATCTTGATGATGCATTGAGACATTTTGGTCTTATGGCAAATCTTCGGGGATATATGTCAGGAGGAAAGGAATGGGTTCTTGATAGTGGATGTACCGATCACATGACCGGAGATAAAGACATGTTTCATGAGCTTGCTGAAAATAATAGTCCTCGAATGTATGTCACTTTCGGTGACAACTCAAAGGGTAAGGTGGTTGGCCTCAGTAAGGTGGCCATATCACATGATAGCTCCATACAAAATGTTATGCTCGTTGAATCTCTTGGATACAACTTACTTTCGGTATCTAGACTTGCTGACTTTGGTTTCAATGTCTTATTTACTGAAGTTGATTGCCAAGTATTTCGTCGAGACAATCATAAAATGGTCTTTACCAGTGTGCGTAGAGGTGATCTATACATTGTTGATTTCACTAAAAAGGCTCAACCTAAAATTTGCTTCATTGCTAAATCCTAAAAAGGTTGGTTATGGCATAGACGATTAGGTCACGTTGGCATGAGAAACCTTGACAAGCTTATTAAAGGGAATCATATCCTTGGAGTTAATGATGTCATATTTGATAAGGATAGACTTTGCAGTGCTTGTCAAGCAGGTAAACAGGTTGGAGGAAGGCATCCCGTGAAGAACATTATGACCACAAGGAGGCCACTCGAGCTACTTCATATGGATCTCTTTGGTCCCAACTCCTACAAGAGTCTCGGTGGAAATTATTTTGGTCTAGTTATAGTTGATGACTTTTCAAGATTTACGTGGGTGTTCTTTCTCGATGATAAATCGCAGGACCAAAAGATCTTCAAAAACTTCGCCAGGAAGGCCCAAAACCAATTTGAAGTGAAGATCAAGAAGGTTCGCAGCGACAACGGAACGGAGTTCAGGAACGCAAATGTGGACACCTTTCTTGACGAAGAAGGGATTTCACACGAGTTCTCGGCTATGTACACACCTCAACAAAATGGAGTTGTTGACAGGAAGAACCGGACGCTCATCGAAATGGCGAGAACGATGCTTGATGAGTACAAGACACCGAAGCACTTTTGGGCAGAAGCGGTTGAGACAGCTTGTCATGCAACAAATCGCTTGTATCTTCACAAGCTACTCGGCAATACGACATACGAGCTCCTCACCGGTAACAAACCCCAAGTTGGATACTTTTGAGTATTCGGCTCAAAGTGCTACATTCTTGATAAGCATCGTCGTTCTAAATTTGCTCCGAAGTCTCATGAAGGTTTCCTACTAGGTTATGGATCAAACTCTCACACTTACCGTGTCTACAACAATTTCACCCAAAAGGTTGAAGAGACGGTAGATGTGAAGTTTGATGAATCTAACGGCTCGCAAGTAGAGCAATTGCCAATTGATGTAGGAGACAAAGATCCTTCAGAAGCAATCCAAGACTTGTCTGTTGGCAAGGTCCGTCCAAAGGAGGTGAAGGAGAGTACCTCGTCCGTCCAAGTGGAAGCTTCTACTTCACGACAAGGTGAACCAAGAGTTGATACGGAAGCATCCACAAGTGGGACACGCCAAGATGAAGAAAACGAGGAAGTGCATCAAGACGAACATCAACAACCTCCTTCTCCACCACGACAAGAGAACGAAAACGCCAACAATGAAGAAGGCTAGGAAGAAGAACAAGATGAAGAAGAAGTTCAACCAAGATCCAAGCAAAAGCTTTCACGAGTTCGAGCGAGAATTGCTAAAGACCATCTCGTCGAGCAAATCTACAATGATATTCAAACTGGGAGAATCACTCGCTCTAAAACTCGTTTAGCTAACTTTTGTGAAAACTATTCTTTCATCTCTAGCATTGAACCTATGAAGGTCGAAGAAGCATTGGAAGATCCGGATTGGATAAATGCTATGCATGAAGAGCTACACAACTTTGAGAGGAACCAAGTTTGGACATTGGTTGAGAAGCCCGACAACAACCACAACATCATCGGTACCAAATGGGTGTTTCGCAACAAGCAAGATGAAGATGGACAAGTAGTTCGCAACAAAGCATGTCTCGTCGCCCAAGGTTACACACAAGTCGAAGGTATGGACTATGGTGAGACTTACGCTCCCGTTGCTAGACTTGAGTCCATTCGCATCTTACTTGCCTATGCTAATCACCATGATATCACCTTGTACCAAATGGACATTAAAAGTGCTTTTCTAAATGGTGAAATAGAGGAGGAAGTTTATGTTAAACAACCTCCCGGCTTTATCAATCCTAAGAAACCCAATCATGTTTACAAACTTCACAAAGCTCTTTATGGTCTTAAACAAGCTCCTAGAGCATGGTATAAATGCTTGACCAAGTTCCTTATTGAAAAAGGCTTTGAAATTGGGAAAATTGATTCCACACTTTTTACTAAAAGGGTTAATGGAGAACTATTTGTGTTCCAAATCTATGTTGATGATATTATATTTGATTCAACTAACCCTCATTTTAGTGAAAAGTTTGGGAAGCTAATGTCGGAGAAGTTTGAGATGTCTATAATGAGTGAACTCAAATTCTTTCTTGGGTTGCAAATCAAGCAAACTAAGGAAGGTACTTTTGTTTCTCCAATGAAGTACACCAAGGACTTATTCAAGAAGTTCAATATGCAAGAATGCAAAGGTATGACTACACCCATGCCTACTAGTGGACATCTTGACTTAACCAAAGATGGTGAACCGGTTGATCAAAAGGTTTATCGCTCTATGATTGGTTCATTGTTATATCTATGTGCTTCACGTCCCGATATTATGCTAAGTGTGTGCATGTGTGCACGATATCAAGCTGCTCCTAAAGAATGTCATCTTAAGGCCGTGAAAAGGATAGTGAGATATTTAATTCATACACCAAATTTTGGCATTTGGTATCCTAAGAGGGCCTCTTTCGATCTTGTTGGCTACTCCGACTCGGACTATGCCAGAGACAAGGTTGAAAGAAAGTCCACTTCGGGTACTTGTCAATTTATTGGTAGATCTCTTGTGTCTTGGTCCTCCAAGAAACAAAACACAGTATCCTTATCCACTGCCGAAGCGGAATACATTGCCGCTGGTTCATGTTGTGCTCAATTACTTTGGTTGACCCAAACTCTTAGGTATTATGGGATATATGTGAAACATGTTCCATTGCTTTGTGACAATGAAAGTGCTATCAAAATTGGTCATAATCCTGTGCAACATTCTCGAACTAAGCATATTGAAGTTCGTCATCATTTCATTCGAGATCATGTTGCTAAGGGTGACATTGATCTTAAGCATGTTCGCACCGAAAAGCAATTAGCGGATATATTCACTAAACCTCTTGATGAGAAGTGTTTTTCAGGTTAAGAGGAGAATTGAACATCATTGATGCTTCAAACTTGGAGTAGAAACTCCATTGGATACATGCAAGACATGAGCTTATGACTAATCCTTGATATTTCTCTTATGATGAAAATCTTATGTCTTGGATATATTTGTATCTTGCATGTTATCTAACCCATGTAGGTACTTGGTTGAATCAAATTCCATGAGATTGTAACCTACTCATATCTTGAGCAATCTCTACATCACCAAGTCTCTACACTATGGTGGTTGAAGACAAGGAAGCACGGAACCATTCAAACATATCCTTTGACAAATTCTATGTTGAGCTTCATGATTGTCATTTTTGAATACACAAGTGCTCTTCCTTGCAAGAACTAACCCATGTAGGTAGATGGACTCAAATTCCAAGTGGTGCTCCAAATTCTTGATAAGCTACATCACCCTTGAGCAACCCACACAAGTTCAACTACATGGACAACACCATCAACCAAGGTATGTTATTCCATCTTAGAGAAGCTTTACTCCAAGTCATGAGTTAAAGCAACTCGACAAGATGTGGATACATCAAGATGCTTAAATGAAAAATGGCAACCCCATTTTGAGCTTAAACGATGAGTATGACCTATGATCAAGTGATCTCACTTGACTCCTAAGTCAATATACTCTAACATAGGTGACTTTGTCGCCAACCATCTCTAGATGAAGTTCTCTTGTGTTCTTTTCTGTGTTTTTGCATTTGTCTCATGAATATTTGTTTCCCCTTTCAAAAAAAACTTCATCTAGATTTCCTTCTATTTGCTCTGCATTTTCTGCATCCAATTCATTGCATATCATTCAGTAAATTCCTTGAAAATCTTTGTGAAATCTTATTAGTCTAGTGAGCTGAGGTGACAAGTGTTTTCTCTGTGATGAACTCGGTTACACCGATTTGTTATTTTCGGTCCAACCGAAGCATACCACTCGATGCCACCGATTTCACCACAGGAAAAACAGTTTGCCACTTATTCTGTGTTTCTTCTAAACCAGCTCCACTCAATGAATCTTGTCCTCTACAAGCATCACTTTTCTTTTGCCTTGTACTGTGACTCAAGGACCAAACCCATTCGACAGATTCCAGAAAACCCTTCTTGGAAATTGATGTCGAAGGGGGAGAGAGAGATCACATCAAAGCTTATCATTTAGAGAGAGATCACATCAGAAAATATATCACCTCCTCAGGGGGAGAGAAAGAAAGATCTCCAGGGGGAGAGAATACTCAAGAAGTACTTCTCAAGGATCCCAGATGCTTGGTGTTCAAGAGGAGAGATGCCACATGTCTTCTTGAGGGGAAAGACATGCTCATATGTGTTTATTTGCATTAGTTTGCATTAGCTCTGTTCATTTATATCTTTCAGCTCTGATTTTCTATTCCCTATCTTCTCCCAATATCCCATGCTAGATTCAGGGGGAGCAAGACATCTAAGGGAAAGAAATCATTTAAATTCATTGCATATCTTTACTCTTGGGGACATGTCTAATCAAATGTGGTACTTAGTACTCACTCTCTACATGTCATCCCAGTCTTGGTATTCTTGTGGTTTCTTCTGTTTGCTCTGGCTAGTAGATGTATCTGTGTTATCTAACCTTGTTTACGCAGGTTCATTCCATCCTAAGCCAACTCAAGACTACAAGGTAAGTATATGCATCACAATCATGTGTATAAGGATTCTTGCGGATGTACATACTGTTTGCAAGAAGGACTTATGAGCATGAAGGTATTTTCTTTAATATTCTTTGCTCTGATGCATGTGGCCAAGATACATGTAACACATTGTCTGCTCTGTCATGGTTATGCTCTCACATGCTTCTATATTCCATATTCACATGATTGCATACATGTAGGGGGAGTCTATGCTTGTTACATGTCCTTCCAAAGCTTTACTTGCTATTCTCTATATCTTTATCTAGAGCTTTGATGTATGTTGTCATCAATTACCAAAAAGGGGGAGACTGAAAGCACAAGTGCTCCCTAGGTGGTTTTGGTAATTAATGTCAACATATCTCTTGTTGGACTAACACTTTTATCTAGTATGTTTCAGATTAGTTCAACAATGGAGTGGCATGGACTAAAGGATGTGGGAACTCCTTCAAGATGCCAAGGACAAAGGATTGGCTCAAGCTTCAAGCTCAAGACTCCTCATTTTACATTTTAGTGATCCAAGATCACATTGAGTCTATAGGAACAGCCAATACTATCAAGGAGGGATGAGGTGTTGCTTAATGAGCCTCTTGCTTCAAGTGCTTAGTGATATGCTCCAAATACCCTCAACTACTTTCCCACTTCCACACATATGTCCTAAACCTAAAGTCAAACTCGGCCCCATTGATTCTTTCTATTCGGCGCCACCGAGTTTGGATGTCTTAGCCACTGCCACAAAACCTAGGCAAATCGGTCTCACCGATAGGGATCTCGGTCTCACCGAGATGGGATTGTAATCTCTCTGTGTATGTCCATTATCAAAATCGGTCTCACCGAGTTTGAGAAATCGGTACTACCGAGATTACAATGCAAACTCTCTGGTTAATTTATTATCAAAATCGGTCCCACCGAGTTTGATGATTCGGTCGAACCGAGTTTGCCTGACCAACTCTCTGGTTAGCTAATTACCAAAATCGGTCCAACCGAGTTTGTGTAATTGGTCTCACCGAGATTATGTTATGCCCTAACCCTAACCATATCGGTCTTACAGAGTTGCATTTCGGTCCCACCGAAAATCCTAACGGTCACTAAATTTGTTGAATCGGTCTGACCGAGTTTTACAATTCGGTCCCACCGAATTTGGCAAGTTGTGTGTAACGGTTAGATTTTGTGTGGAGGCTATATATACCCCTCCACCTCCTCTTCATTCATGGAGAGAGCCATCAGAACGAACCTACACTTCCAGCATCCTATTTCTGACAGAGAACTACCTACTCATGTGTTGAGGTCAAGATATTCCATTCCTACCATATGAATCTTGATCTCTAGCCTTCCCCAAGTTGCTTTCCACTCAAATCTTCTTTCCACTAGATCCAAAACCTATGAGAGAGAATTGAGTGTTGGGGAGACTATCATTTGAAGCACAAGAGCAAGGAGTTCATCATCAACGCACCATTTGTTACTTCTTGGAGAGTGGTGTCTCCTAGATTGTCTAGGTGTCACTTGGGAGTCTCTGACAAGATTGTGGAGTTGAACCAAGGAGTTTGTAAGGGCAAGGAGATCGCCTACTTCGTGAAGATCTACCGCTAGTGAGGCAAGTCCTTCATGGGCGATGGCCATGGTGGGATAGACAAGGTTGCTTCTTCGTGGACCCTTCGTGGGTGGAGCCCTCCGTGGACTCGTGCAACCGTTACCCTTCGTGGGTTGAAGTCTCCATCAACGTGGATGTACGATAGCACCACCTATCGGAACCACGCCAAAAACATCTGTGTCTCCAATTGCGTTTGAATCCTCCAAAACCCTTCCCTTTACATTCTTGCAAGTTGAATGCTTTACTTTCCGCTGCTCATATACTCTTTGCATGCTTGCTTGTTATGTATTGTGAATGTTAAACTTGTGCCTAAACTCCACTTAAACTTAAAGAAGTTAAAAACTGCAACTTTGGTACTTAGTGTCTAATCACCCCCCCCCCCCTCTAGACACCTCTCCTCAAGGTCCTACACCAGGCCCTACGGCGACGGCAGCCTCACACCGGAGCCGAACCAGTGAACTCTCGTACTCCTCTCCGCGTGGGCATCCACTACCGCGTCTTCCCCGGCTCCGTGTCATCCCCTTCCTAGGCCTCACCGTCGTCCACCGCCTTGGTGCTCTCGGTGCGGCGTGGTCAATGTGGTCAACGACATTCCATCAGAAGAGTACTGTACGTGGAGAGGCTGACAGCTGGGTCCACGGCCACAGCCCAGTCTTTTTGTGATTTGCCAACTAAGTCGCTTTGTCAAGCCTGTTCGGCTTCAAATCTTTCAAGACGAGGAGAGCTTTCATTCGGCTGGCCGAGAAAATGGCCCATCAGTAATGAGAAATGGGTTGTACATTTTTAAAACACATCAAACCGCAATTAGTTTCAAATATCTTTTTTTTCATTTCGAGATTTTAAATTACATTAATTTTTATGCATGGAGAATTTGTTGGATTTTATATTGATATACATTTATTTTTAAAATTAGTTTGAATGTTAGTCGAAATTTCGGGATTAAAAACAGTTCGGACCGCACCGAAATATGCAAAATTTCGTATAATTTTTTAACCGTGGCCACAATATGGGCTGTAATGCTAACAAAAAGAATATGGGCTCCAAAAAAACCTTAAGAATTAGCAAATGGGCTGTAAATTATTAAAAATAATGGCAGATGGGATGTATGATGTTTTCCATAGATTTGAGGCTTTCCTAAAAAAAGGTTGACGCACAAGCAGTGACTGTTGGATGCCATCCAACGGCTGTCGTGCTTCTTCAATCTCTGCTCTTCCTGCTCCACCCACTCAAACAAGCGCCGGCGGGACTGCCTGCTCCCTCATCCCTGCGGTCGGCTCTAAAAGCACGGACCCACCAGCTATATCTTCGTACGCAAGGAAGTGCCTCCTTATTACGCACAAAAAAATGTATCCCCCTGTTAGCTGGGACCCAGTATAGTGGCAGGCTGACTTGTGGGCCTACTAAGTTGACGGGGACGGAGGGCCTTGTCAACTTAGTCAATATGCATGATTTTAGCTCCAGTGACCGTACGATGTCGATCCAACAACCGTAGTGCTTCTTCAACCTCTGGTCTTCTTGCTCCAGCCACCCAAACCAGCGCCGGTCGTGCCTCGTGCTCCTGCCTCCCGTGGCTGGCTACGATGCGGCGGAGGCCTCACCGCCCCCTACTACTCCCACCGCTGGCTAGGCCATCCCTCTACTCACCCACACCCCCTGTTATTCTGCGGCAACGGCAGCCTCACACTACAGCGAACCAGTGAACCCTTGTACTCCTCTACGCGTGGGCATCCACTGCCGCGTGTTCCCCGGCTCCGTGTCGTCCCCTTCCTAGGCCTCGCCATCGTCCACCGCCCTGGTGCTCTCGACGCGGTATGGTCAACGTGGTCAAGGGACGGCTTCCATCGGACGTGGACTGTAGGTGGAGAGGCTGATAGCTGGGTCCACGGCCGCGGCAAGGAAGTGCCTCCTTATTACGCGCAAAATAATTATTCCTCCACCTGACAGTAGGGACCCACCGGACAGGCCACCATATTTCGCGAAAAAACGTTTCCCCCTGACTGCTGGGACCCACCAGCTACACCTTCGCACGCAAGGAAGTGCATCCGGGCAAAAAAAATGATTCGCCCCCCTAACTGCTGGGACCCACCAGCTACATCTTCGCATGCAAGGAAGTGCGTCCGGGCAA
>NC_057804.1:357174832-357175877 GCF_018294505.1 Triticum aestivum
AAACAAAAACGATTCGCCCCCTGACTGCTGGGACCCACCAGCTACATCTTCGCATGCAAGGAAGTGCGTCTGGGCAAAAAAACGATTCGTCCCCCTGGCTGTTGGGACCCACCAGCTACATCTTCGCACGCAAGGAAGTGTGTCCGGGCAAAAAAAACGATTCACCCCCCTGACTGCTGGGACCCACCAGCTACATATTCGCAGGCAAGGAAGTGCCTGACAGTCGGACCCACCTGGTCAAAGCGTACGTAGCATTGTCATTCTGGTCGCGAACGTATACGTACATACTGGTCGATGTAGAGGCGCGCACGTGTCGTAGTAGAGGCGCGCACGTAGCATGTACACGTAAGGTACATCGGTGAGGGTGCAAGAAAGAAAATACGGCCACGTACGTACATACGGGCAGGGTCTCGAACGCCTACTCGCGCATACGTACATGGCTGGGTCAAAACGGAGAAACAGCATCGTCGTCGTGTTCATGGGGAGCCAACCGGCTGGGTCGGAACGGAATGTGTGGTCATGTTCATCTGGAGGGCTTGGACGGAACAGGCGATGGAAACAAGGCCTGGCGTACCGCACAACGGAGGAAATGGACCTCCTACTTTCGGAACGGGGTCCTGTTGATCGGGAGGGGTGTGGCGTACCGCAAAATGGAGGAAACGGACCTCCTACGGCCGAAACGGGGGTCTTGTTGATCGGGAGGGGTGTGGCGTACCGCAAAACGGAGGAAACGGACCTCCTATGGTCGAAACGGGGGTCCTGTTGATCGGGAGGGATGTGGCGTACCGCAAAACGGACGAAATGGACTTGTGTTGGAGCGCTACGGTCGAAACGGGGGTCTTGTTCATCGGGAGGGGTGTGGCGTACCGCAAAACGGACTCCACGGGATACTGTTCATCTCCACCGTCGACCTCCTCCAGCCTCCACGGGCTACCGTCGACCTCCTCCAGCCTCCACGGGCTCCTGTTCATCCAGCCTCCACCGCGTGCTACTCCACCGGCTATTGTTCAACCACCCCTCCACGGGCACCCCTCCACCGTCTAAT
>NC_057804.1:357521022-357521681 GCF_018294505.1 Triticum aestivum
CCATCCCGGCAAGGCCGAGCCAGGAACGAGCTGTAGCAAGCGATGACATGGCGTGTCATGGCGTCGCATGCGGAGGCGAGTCCGTAACATGACTTGCCCCATTATCTATCTTAGGGGGGTGTGGGTGCGTGGGGGTGGGAAAGATAATAACCGCCCTGCACCTATCAAACGAGCGCACTTCCGCGTTAACGCGAGGCCGAGTCGGGGGGTAGGGGGGAGGGACCCCGCTTCCCCATCCCGGCGAGGCCGAGCCAGGAACAAGCCGTAGCAGGCGACGACGCGGCGTGCCACTGTGTCGCATGCAGAGGCGAGTCCGTAACATGACTTGCCCCATTATCTATCTTAGGGGATGTGGGTGCGTGGGGGTAGGAAACAGAATAACCGTACTGCATCGAGGGGCATAGTTTAACTGACACATCTTCCTTGTATGGACTTTTCCCCATTTTTTATCTTAGTGGGGTGTGGGTGCGTGGGGGTGGGTAACAGAATAAACACACTACGCCTATCAAATGAGCACACTGCCGCGTTTGCGCGAGGCCGAGCCAGGGGGGAGGAGCGTTGGGACACTCCTCCCCCATCCCGGCAAGGTCGAGCCAGGAACGAGCCGTAGCAGGCGACGATGCGGCGTGCCGTGGTGTCGCATGCGGAGGCGAGTCCTT
>NC_057804.1:357522407-357523057 GCF_018294505.1 Triticum aestivum
GTGGGTGGGAAACAGAATAAGCGCACTACACCTAGGAGCATAGTTGTTCTGACAAATCTTCCTTGTATGCATTTGCCCCCATTATATATCTTAGGGGGTGTGGGTGTGTGGGGGTAGGAAACAGAATAACCACACTGTGCTTGTGAAACAAGTGCACAACCGCGTTACCTCGAGGCCGAGCCGGGAGGGGGGGATGGGGGTCGGGACCCCCCTCCCCCATCCCGGCGAGGCCAAGCCAGGAACGAGCTGTAGCAGGCGATGACGCGGCGTGCCGCGACGTCGCATGCGGAGGCGAGTCCATGACATGACTTGCGCCATTATCTATCTTAGGGTTGTGTGGGTGCGTAGAGGTGGGAAACGGAATAACCGCATTGCACCGAGGGGCATAGTTGTAGTAACACATCTTCCTTGTATGGACTTGCCCCGTTATCTATCTTAGGGAGGTGTGGGTGCGTGGGGGTGGGAAACAGATAACCGCACTGCTCCTGTCAAACGAGTGCACTACCGCGTTAGCGCGAGGCCGAGCCGAGGGGGGAGGGGGACGGGACCCCTCCTCCCCCATCCCGGCGAGGTCGAGCCAGGAACGAGCCGTAGCAGGTGACGACGCGGCGTGCCGCGGCGTCGCATGCGGAGGCGAGTCCGTAACATGA
>NC_057804.1:357523205-357523768 GCF_018294505.1 Triticum aestivum
TGGGTTGTGGGTGCGTGGGGGTGGGAAACAGAATAACCGCACTATGCCTGTGAAACAAGCGCACTACCACGTTAGCGCGAGGCCGATCTGGGAGGGGGTGGGGAGGGTCGGGACCCCTCCTCCCCCATCCCGGCGAGGCGGAGCCAGGAACGAGCCGTAGCAGGCGATGACGCAGTATGCCGCGGCACCGCATGCGGAGGCGAGTCCGTAACACGACTTGCCCCATTATCTATCTTAGGGGTTGTGGGTGCGTGGGGGTAGGAAACAGAATAACCATACTGCACCGAGGGGCATAGTTTAAACGACACATCTTCCTTGTATGGACTAGCCCCCATTATCTATCTTAGTGGGGTGTGGGTGCGTGGGGGTGTGAAATAGAATAACCGCACTACTCCTATCAAACAAGCACACTGCCACGTTAGCGCGAGGCCGAGCCAGGGGAGGGGCGTCGGGACCCCCCTCCCCCATCTCGGCAAGGCCGAGCCAGGAATGAGCCGTAGCAGGCGACAACGCGGTGTGCCGCGGCGTCGCCTGCGGAGCCGAGTCCGTAACACGACTTCCCC
>NC_057804.1:357523778-357524323 GCF_018294505.1 Triticum aestivum
CATCGCATGCAGAGGGGAGTCTGTAACATGACTTTCCCCATTATCTATCTTAGGGGGTGTGGATGTGGAGGGGTGGGAAACAAAATAACCGCACAGCACCGAGGGGCATGGTTGTACTGACAAATCTTCCTTGTATGGACATGCCCCCGTTATCTATATTAGGGAGGGTGTGGGTAGGAAACAGAATAACCGCACTGCGCCTGTCAAACGAGCACACTGCCGCGTTAGCGCGAGGCCGTGCCGGGTGGGGTCGGGACCCCCTCCCCCATCCCGGCGAGGCCGAGCCAGGAACGAGTCGTAGCAGGCGACGATGAGGCGTGCCGCGGTGTCGCATGCGGAGACAAGTCCATAACATGACTTGCCCCATTATGTATCTTAGGGGGGTGGGTGCGTGGGGGTGGGACACGGAATAACCGTACTACACGAAGGGGCATAGTTGTACTGGCACATCTTCCTTGTATGGACTTGCCCCCATTATCTATCTTAGGGGGTGTGGGTGGGACACAGAATAACTACACTGCACCGAGGGGCATAGTTGTACTGAC
>NC_057804.1:357526915-357527430 GCF_018294505.1 Triticum aestivum
ATTATCTTTCTTAGGGGGGTGTGGGTGCGTGGGCGTGGGAAACAGAATAACCGCACTGTGCCTGTGAAACAAGTGCACTACCGCGTTAGCGTGAGGCCGAGCCGGGAGGGGGTCGGGACCCCCCTCCCCCATCCTGGCGAGGCCGAGCCAGGAACGAGCTGTAGCAGGCGATGACGCGGCGTGCCGCGGCGTCACATGCGGAGGCGAGTCCGTAAGAGTCTGTAACATGACTTGCCCCATTATCTATCTTAGGGGGTGTGGGTGCGTGGGGGTACGAAACAGAATAACCGTACTGCACCGAGGGGCATAGTTTAAATGACACATCTTCCTTGTATGGACTTGCCCCCATTATCTATCTTAGTGAGGTGTGGGTGCGTGGGGGTGGGAAATAGAATAACCACACTACTCCTGTCAAACAAGCACACAGCCACGTTAGCGCGAGGCCGGGCCAGGGGGGAGGGGCGTCGGGACCCCCCTCCCCCATCCCGGGAAGGCCGAGCCAGGAGCGAGCCGTA
>NC_057804.1:357527715-357528724 GCF_018294505.1 Triticum aestivum
CAGCCGACGACGCGGCGTGCCGCGGCGCCGCATGCGGAGGCGAGTCCATGACATGACTTGCGCCATTATCTATCTTAGGGGTGTGTGGGTGCGTAGAGGTGGGAAACGGAATAACCGCATTGCACCGAGGGGCATAGTTGTAGTAACACATCTTCCTTGTATGGACTTGCCCCCATTATCTATCTTACGGGGGTGTGGGTGCGTGGGGGTGGGAAACAGATAACCGCACTGCTCCTGTCAAACGAGTGCACGGCCGCGTTAGAGCGAGGCCGAGCCGAGGGGGGAGGGGGACGGGACCCCTCCTCCCCCATCCCGGCGAGGTCAAGCCAGGAACGAGCCGTAGCAGGTGACGACGTGGCGTGCCACGGCGTCCCATGCGGAGGCGAGTCCGTAACATGACTTGCCCCATTATCTATCTTAGGGGGGCTCTTGGTGCATGCGGGTGGGAAACAGAATAACCACACTGCACCGAGGGGCGTAGTTGTACTGACACATCTTCCTTGTATGGACTTGCCCACATTATCTATCTTATGGGGGTCTGGGTGGGAAACAGAATAACCGCACTGCACTGAGGGGCATAGTTATACTGAGATATCTTTCTTGTATGGACTTGCCCCCAATATCTATCTTAGGGGGGTGTGGGTGGGAAACAGAATAACCGCGCTGCACCGAGGGGCATAGTTGTACTGACACATCTTCCTTGTATGGATTTGCCCCCATTATCTATCTTAGGAGGGTGGGTGCATGGGGGTGGGAAACGGAATAACCGCACTGCGCCTGTCAAATGAGCGAACTGCCGCATTAGCGCGAGACCGAGCCGGGGGGAGGGGGGTCGGGACCCCCTCCCCCATCCCGGCTAGGCCGATCTAGGAACGAGTCGTAGTAGGTGACGACGCGGCGTGTCGCGGCGTCTCATGCAGAAGCGAGTCCGTAACATGACTTGCCCCATTATCTATCTTAGGAGGGTGTGGATGCGTGGGGGTAGGGGTGGGAAACAGAATAACCACAC